>NW_027596472.1:0-52500 GCF_964194155.1 Cetorhinus maximus
GTAAGAGACAGAAGGAGAGGAGAGAGTGAAAGACCGAGGCAGCGAGAGTGGCGTAGAGAGAGAGAGAGAGAGAGAAAATGATGCTCATATCGAGAGAGAGAGAGAGGCAGGGCAGGAAGAAAAAGATCAGAGAGAGAGACAGAGCGAGCAGCAAACCCTAAGAGAGAGAGAGAGAGAGAAATATTCGGAAACAGAGATAGATAGACGAAGAGAGGGAATGTGAGGCAGGGGGCAGAGAGAAGGGCCGAGAGGGAGGGGAGAGGAGAGGAGAGGTACGAAAGGTAAGAGAGGGGAGACAGAAAGGGAAAATCGCAGAGACAAAGAGAGAGAGAAAGAGAGAGAGAGAGACGGCGTGAGAAAAGAGATTCGGATACACGATAGAGAGACAGAGGAAGAGATAGTTTACCAGTTGCAGATATTTGAGTCAGATCAGCAATCTGTGAGTGAGCTCTTATATCTCCGCCCCGCCGAACACGGCTTCGGGAGCTGAGCGTTTGGTGACGGGGTCGGGCTGAAAGTTGGGGGAGGGGGGTGGGTGGGTGGAAAGATCCCACACGTGCAGCATTTCAAAGAAGAGCGGCGGTGGCGGGGGAGTGGGTGGGGGAAGGGTTGAGGAGGTGGTCGGTGGCAAAATTCAACCTTCAAACAAAACGGCTAAGGAGAGAGGAAAATAAATAAAATAAAGGTGATCCCTCTCAGTTGGCACGTGGTCTTGTTTTGGAGACTGGCTGAGGGGAAACATGGCTGCCGCCTCACGGAGACTCGAGCAGAAAACTACCCAAACCCCTGCCGGGAGGTCGGCGGAGACGTCCCCCGACGACCAAAGGCCTTTTTTGTTTTCTGTCTCTGGTGATGAATAAAAACGCGAGAGATAAGTGTTCGCCCGCACCCCCAGACAAAGAAGCCACCGCCGTTTGAGGAAGACCGAGAGAGCGTTGGTTGAAACTGAAAGTTCTGTTATGAGCGTCCGCCACTTGCCACCACCCGGCTGAGTAACAAAGAGCTGGAAGCGAGATGCGGGTATGTGACTGGGGGGAACTCACGGTTTCCTCGGTGTGGGAGGACGGAGGCCTGCGTCCGATCACGGGCGTTTCAAAGCCCCCAGAACAAAAACAAAGAACAAAACAAAATGGCCGAACTTCCGGCCTACACGCTCACGTCTTGTTAGACTCCCCCCTCGTGGTTGCTGTGGCAACTTGCTTCCCCCACCCCCGCTCCACAGCCGTCACCTCTTATTTATTTATCATGTGCGCGCGGCGTGTCCCAAGGGTGAGCCCGATGGGGTTACGGGCACCGGCGAGTGGGTGTGGTGGGGGTGGGGGTGGACAGGACAGCGGAGCTGAGGCACAGCGTCAGTCAGCCATCAGCTCGTTGACTGGGATTGCAGGCCCGAGGGGCTGAACGGCCTCCTCCCCAGCCTCGTTCCTCTCAGAGATCAGTAGGCAGATGCAGCATACAAGGAGGCCATTCAGCCCATCGTGCCCGTGCTGCCCCTTTGAAAGATCTATCCAAGTAGTCCCCACTCTCCCCACCTCTGCTCTTTCCCCCAAAGTCCTGTAAACTTTTTCCCCTTCACGTATTTCTCCAATTCCCCCCCTTTTGAAAGTTCCTATTGAATCTGCTTCCGCCGCCCTTTCAGGCAGCGCCTGCCAGATCACAACAACTCGCTGTGTCAAAAAAAAACTCTCCTCATCTTCCCCTCTGGTTCTTTTCCCGATTCTCTGCCCTGGGAGTGTTTGATGGGGACAGTGTAGAGGGAGCTTTACTCTGTATCTAACCCCGTGCTGTACCTGTCCTGGGCGTGTTTGATGGGACTGTGTAGAGGGAGCTTTACTCTGTATCTAACCCCGTGCTGTACCTGTCCTGGGCGTGTTTGATGGGGACTGTGTAGAGGGAGCTTTACTCTGTATCTAACCCCGTGCTGTACCTGTCCTGGGCGTGTTTGATGGGACTGTGTAGAGGGAGCTTTACTCTGTATCTAACCCCGTGCTGTACCTGTCCTGGGCGTGTTTGATGGGGACTGTGTAGAGGGAGCTTTACTCTGTATCTAACCCCGTGCTGCACCTGTCCTGGGCGTGTTTGATGGGGACGGTGTAGAGGGAGCTTTACTCTGTATCTAACCCCGTGCTGTACCTGTCCTGGGAGTGTTTGATGGGAACGGTGTAGAGGGAGCTTTACTCTGTATCTAACCCCGTGCTGTACCTGTCCTGGGAGTGTTTGATGGAGACAGTGTAGAGGGAGCTTTACTCTGTATCTAACCCTGTGCTGTACCTGTCCTGGGAGTGTTTGATGGGGACAGTGTAGAGGGAGCTTTACTCTGTATCTAACCCCGTGCTGTACCTGTCCTGGGAGTGTTTGATGGGGAGAGTGTAGAGGGAGCTTTACTCTGTGTCTAACCCCGTGCTGTACCTGCCCTGGGAATGTTTGATGGGGACAGTGTAGAGGGAGCTTTACTCTGTATCTAACCCCGTGCTGTACCTGCCCTGGGAGTGTTTGATGGGGACAGTGTAGAGGGAGCTTTACTCTGTATCTAACCCTGTGCTGTACCTGTCCTGGGAGTGTTTGATGGGGACAGTGTAGAGGGAGCTTTACTCTGTATCTAACCCCGTGCTGTACCTGTCCTGGGAGTGTTTGATGGGGACAGTGTAGAGGGAGCTTTACTCTGTATCTAACCCCGTGCTGTACCTGCCCTGGGAGTGTTTGATGGGGACAGTGTAGAGGGAGCTGTACTCTGTATCTAACCCCGTGCTGTACCTGTCCTGGGGGTGTTTGATGGGGACAGTGTAGAGGGAGCTTTACTCTGTATCTAACCCCGTGCTGTACCTGTCCTGGGAGTGTTTGATGGGGACAGTGTAGAGGGAGCTTTACTCTGTATCTAGCCCCGTGCTGTACCTGTCCTGGGAGTGTTTGATGGGAACGGTGTAGAGGGAGCTTTACTCTGTATCTAACCCCGTGCTGTACCTGTCCTGGGAGTGTTTGATGGGGACAGTGTAGAGGGAGCTTTACTCTGTCTCTAACCCCGTGCTGTACCTGTCCTGGGAGTGTTTGATGGGGACAGTGTAGAGGGAGCTTTTCTCTGTCTCTAACCCCGTGCTGTACCTGCCCTGGGAGTGTTTGATGGGGACAGTGTAGAGGGAGCTTTACTCTGTATCTAACCCCGTGCTGTCCCTGTCCTGGGAGTGTTTTATGGAGACAGTGGGAGCTTTTCTCTGTATCTAACTGTAGTAATTCTGGTTTTTTTTAGTGTGCAATGTACCTTTAAGAATAATACTTCCGGAAGATCACATGATTTGTAGTAACCAATAGAAGAGTAGTGAGGGCTAACTCAGCAGTCAGTATCGAGATAGCATTGGCGTTGAAAACAGATATGTAGCTGCTGCTGAGTAAATTGTAAATAAACTTAATGTTTCCACTCAAGAAGTGTATGCAGATTAACTCTATCATTAATAGCACAACTCAGCCACCCTACAACAAACTGGCAATGAGGATAAAACAGGATTGAACAGAAGAAATCAAGTTAGAAAGAAATCGGTAGTGTACCTCACACAGTGACTGTCAGTTGCAATCTCCGTCAGATTTGAAGAAGCTATCCCCTCTCAAAATGCCGCAATTTTGGAGAATTGATCCTTTTGAACCTCCCACAGACGATTGGTCTCATTACAGAGAACGCCTCACGTTCTTTTTTCAAAGCAAGCAAGATTACAGGGGAAGAGAAGAGGCGAGCGATCCTCTTGGGTACTTGTGGGAGCAAAACCTATGGCTTGGTCTGAAGTTTGATGGCACCCAGCGCCCCAGATTCGGAGAATTTCGACGAATTGCTGGACCTCGTGAAGGGTCATTTTCAACCAAAGTCCTCAGTCACGATGCAGAGGTTCGGGTTTAATTCATGAAATAGAGCCCCGGGTGAGACAATTGCGCGCTACGTGGCAAATTTGAAGCAGCTAACGGAACATTGTGAGTTCGGTATGAGTCTGAACGACATGCTCAGAGATCGTTTAGTGTGTGGGGTGAAAGAGGACGCTATTCAGGAAAGATTATTGTCCAAAGTGAATCTGGATCTCAAGAAGGTGCTAGAGAGAGCGCCGGCAATGGGAAGCGCTGTAAGAGATTCACAAGCAATGCAGGGCGCGCAAAATGGCGCCGTCCTCCACATCGGGCGGGAAACCTCAGCCGAAAGAGGCGCGAGAACGCGAGACTCTGCCAAGAAGCGGGAAACAGCCCCCACTAGAAGAATAAAGAAAAATAACTTAGCAGCGACATTGAAGAATAATTTCAATAGAGGTGGAAACAATCAGTCTTTTCGCGATTGGCAGTTTAAAGAAATCGAATGCTACTATTGTCACAGGAATGGACAGACGATGAGGCAGCGCTAGGAAATATTCAAGCAGGTTTGTGAACAAAAGAAGAAGCTCAATGAAATCTACAATGTAGAAGAGCCTGAAACAACAAACTCAGACATTTACTCATAGCTTAACCTGAAAATTGGAAAGACAGAACCAATATTTGTCACAGCGACAGTAAATGGCAGACCTGTTAGAATGGAAGCAGACACGGGAACTTCCACTACAGTAATTCAGGAACGTACCTTTAGATATCTGAATAATGGTGAACATCAGTTAGGTTTGGGATGAACAGATGCCAAGCTAAACTCATATACAGGTGAAGGCATTCAAGTGAGAGGCATAAGCGGAGTAACTGTCCATTACGGAAGCCAATCGGCAAATCTGCCAGTGTTGGTATTGAGAGGCAGAGGACCAAGCCTTCTAGGTCAAAGTTGCCTAAGGGAAATCAACCTCGATTGGCCACTGGGATTCCAAAAGGAAGCCAGAAGCGTTCCTGTTTTGAAAAAGGAGTGCGTAAGGACTCAACGACCTGGAGAAAGGCAGGTTGCCTTAAGCCGCAACCCGGGGGAACAGCACAAGGAGCTCTCAGAGATCCTGCTTGGTGACAGAGTTCGAGACGAGGTGAGCAACATTCGCAGGGAGGAAAGAAAATCCCGCTGAAGGACCTCCACACGCAACGAGATTCCCTTAGGTCAAAGTCTGTGCCTCTGGAAAAGTATGAAGGGGAACAGGAAGAACTCAGCACCTCTCTGAACTAACTGGAGGACGAGTTGGCAGAGAAGACACAACAAGTCTCAATCTTTCAGGAGGCAGCAAACAAATACGAAACAGAGGTGGAAGAGCTGAAGAATCAGCTGCGTGAAGACAAAGGGGCTTTGGAAGCAAAAGCCACAGAATTTCCCAAGAAGCAGACGGATAATGTTGAGCTTGCCTCTGAGAGAAGCCAGGCCTGCAGTGAGGTCAGAAAGTAGGCCAAGATTAAAGCCTGCGCTAGGAAGAAGAAGGCAACAGAGAAAGGAGATGCAGAAATACTAATAGGGCCTTAATTCTGTCAGCGTGCGGATACACTTTCCTACATAGGCCTGGCAATCAAATCGCCAACGCCGACGCCCTTAGTCGGTTTGCCTTTACAAGAAAATGATGAGCACGTCCCAGTTCCACAGGAACTTGTTTTGCCGTTAAATTTCTTAGAGTCCTGGCCGGTGTGTGCTCGACAGGTCAGAGACTGGACAGGTCGGGGCCCAGTCCTGTCTCAGGTACGTGAACAAGTGCCACAGGGTCGCTCACAGGATCTCGTAGCTGACGAAATGAAACCCGTACTTCGACAGAAGAGATGAAGCATACCAGCCCAGGATGGCATCTTATTGCGGGGAGCGCGAGTGACAGTTCCTCCAAAGGGGAAGGAGCCACTTTTAGATGGACTACACCGTTTGCCCATCCAGGAATTTCCCGACTGAAGACCACAGCGCGCAGCGATCTACCTGGAGCGGCCAGGTAGATCCTGGGCGCGGTTACACGAGGTTGGACCTTTCCTGGGAACAATGTTTCTGCTCATTGTCGATGCCCGTTCAAAATGGTTGGACGTGTAGGAGGTGAAGTCACCCACGTCGGCCGCTACAATGGACGAAACTGCATCGCAGCTTTGCCACTCACGGACGGCCAGGAGTAACGGTTTCCGAGGACGGCACGGCGTTTACGGGCGCCGAGTTTCAACGGTTTATCAGCCTCAACGATACCACTCATGTGAAAACTGCACCCTTCCTCAAACAGACTGGCCGGGAGGGCGGTCCAAATGTTCAAGGCAATCATGAGAAAGCTAACTGGCAATTGCTTGGCAACCAAGCAAGCACGCATTCTCTTCCATTACAGGACCACCCCACACGCAACAGGAGTCAGGAGTGTGATGGGATACTCCCCACTTGCCCTGGATGAGTGCAGCTCCCACAACGCTCAAGAAGCTCGACACTGTCCAGGACAAAGCAGCCCCGCTCGATCGGCACCCCTTCCACAAACATTCACTCCCTCCACCACCGACGCACAGTAGCAGCAGTGTGTGCACCATCTACAAGATGCACTGCAGCAACTCACCAAGGCTCCTTCGACAGCACCTTCCAAACCCACGACCGCTACCATCTAGAAGGACAAGGGCAGCTGACACATGGGGAACACCACCACCTGGAAGTTCCCCTCCAAGTCGCTCACCATCCTGACTTGGAAATATATCGGCCGTTCCTGCACTGTCGCTGGGTCAAAATCCTGGAGCTCCCTCCCTAACAGCGCGGTGGGTGTACCTACACCACATGGACTGGAGCGGCTCAAGAAGGCAGCTCACCACCACCTTCTCAAGGGAAAATTAGGGATGGGAAATAAATGCTGGGCCCAGCCAGCGAAACCCATATCACATGATCAAATAAAAAATTTCTTAGAAGGGGATCCCCGGGGAGATTGTCAGTATTTACAGGGGGAATTCCCGGGCAGTGACTCAGTATTTACAGGGGGTCCCCGGGGAGTGAGTCAGTATTTACAGGGGGAATGCCCGGAGAGTGTGTCAGTATTTACAGGGGGACTCTGGGGAGTGTGTCAGTATTTACAGGGGGTCTCTGGGGAGTGTGTCAGTATTTACAGGGTGTCCCCAGGGAGTGTGTCAGTGTTTACAGGGGGTCCCCGGGGAGTGTGTCAGTATTTACAGGGGGTCTCTGGGGAGTGTGTCAGTATTTACAGGGGGTCTCTGGGGAGTGTGTCAGTATTTACAGGGGGTCTCTGGGGAGTGTGTCAGTATTTACAGGGTGTCCCCAGGGAGTGTGTCAGTGTTTACAGGGGGTCCCCGGGGAGTGTGTCAGTATTTACAGGGTGTCCCCGGGGAGTGTGTCAGTATTTACAGGGGGTCCCCGGGGAGTGTGTCAGTATTTACAGGGGGTCCCCGGGGAGTGTGTCAGTATTTACAGGGGGGTCTCCGGGGAGTGTGTCAGTATTTACAGGGGGACTCTGGGGAGTGTGTCAGTATTTACAGGGGGACTCTGGGGAGTGTGTCAGTATTTACAGGGGGAATCCCCTGGGAGTGTGTCAGTATTTACAGGTGGTCTCTGGGGAGTGTGTCAGTATTTACAGGAAGTCCCTGGGGAGTGTGACAGTATTTACAGGGGGCCCCCGGGGGGAGTGTGTCAGTATTTACAGGGGGACTCTGGGGAGTGTGTCAGTATTTACAGGGGGAATCCCCTGGGAGTGTGTCAGTATTTACAGGTGGTCTCTGGGGAGTGTGTCAGTATTTACAGGAAGTCCCTGGGGAGTGTGACAGTATTTACAGGGGGGTCCCTGGGGAGTATGTCAGTATTTACAGGGGGGTCCTGGGAAATGTCCGCCATTTTGCCGGTGTTGGTGTAATTGTGTCAGTGAGAATTCAAACCCAACCCTGACCGAGTGGGTTCGCTCCATGAACTGGAAACTGTTAATAATGCGGAAGAAACACCGTTAAAGGAATAAACTTGTTTTTGCAAAATCTTTTTCATATTTACAATATAAATACCAACTATTTACAAATGTACATTTCATTCGCATTTGGTCCAGGCCTCGCTTGTTTTGTGCCTTTGGCTTCTTGGCTGCCAATCCTCTCCTCCACCACCCCACGTGACTCTGCATCTCCCGGCACTAAAGCTAATCGCTAACCGGCAAATATCAGCAGCAAACTTCAGACCAGTCTCAAGGCCCTGATTCAATAATTCCAAGTTGAAGTTTCGCTTGCCCCCATGCTGTGAATCCAGATATTCATCATGTGCAGACCCTGTCAGTCCCGGCTCATTGTCTGTAATCCCTCTGAATTCGAAGGTCAAGGGTCTGGGTCTCGCTCCAGAGACCCGATCACAACATCCAGGGACTTTACCAACAGCGACAGTATTCACAGTCGTGTCAGTGACAGTACTGAGGGAGTGCTGCACTGTCGGAGGGTCGGTGCTGAGGGAGTGCTGCACTATCGGAGGGTCAGTGCTGAGGGAGTGCTGCACTGTCAGAGGGTCAGTACTGAGGGAGTGCTGCCCTGTCGGAGGGTCAGTGCTGAGGGAGTGCTGCACTGTCAGAGGGTCAGTACTGAGGGAGTGCTGCACTGTCGGAGGGTCAGTACTGAGGGAGTGCTGCACTGTCGGAGGGTCAGTACTGAGGGAGCGCCGCACTGTCGGAGGGTCAGTACCGAGGGGGCTCTGCACTGTCGGAGGTGCCGTCTTCCTGATGAGACGTCAAACCGTCCCCCGTCTGCCCTCTCGGGTGGGTGTAAACGATCCCACGGCCGCTATTTAGCTGAAGAGCAGTGGGGTGGGTGAGGTGGGGTTGGAGGTCTCCCCGGTGTCCCGGGGCCGATATTTATCCCTCAGCCGAGAGCACGAGAAAGGAAAAGCGGGTGATCTGGGCCGTTATCAGGTGGCTGTTTGTGGGATCTTGCTGTGCACAACCAGTGAGCGCGATTGAACATGGCCGCAGTCCATCGGTGGCGATGCGCTTTGGGACGGTGGTGGAAGGCGCTGGAGACATGTAGACTCTCTCTTCCCTGGCTCTCCGAGATCCTGCTGACCCCCTCTCCTCTCAGCGTTGACCCGCGAGGAACGTCCATCTTTTGGTCTGCCTCGCTGTCTGAGGCTCCTGCATTTCGGTCCCCTTCAGGCGGAGCTGCCGGGAGGCACCTCCTCCTCCTCCTCCTCCTCCTGAGGAGGCCAGGCTTGTCCTCCTGCCTCCCCTCCCCGTGTCGGTGGCCCTCTCGCTGTCTTTAGAGGTTGCACATCTCTGTGGAGGAGAGATCGAGGTTGAGTTAAACACCGGACGGAGCCTGTGCTGCCCAGGATAGCCCCACACCACCACCTGGTGGCCCCCCGGCAGATCTGCAGGGCTTACCCGTCCCTCAGTCCCTCCCCCAAAGCATCCTCCCACTCGCATCCTGAGTTCGGCCAGCACACCCCACTCGATCGTTAACCATCGCCGCGGCAGTGGGCATGTTGCTCGTGCCTCTGTTTCCCGGGGGCGGGGGCTCTCCCAGGCCTTTAACGCAGTTTGACCCCGAGCCACAAAAGGACACATTAAGGGCAGGTGACCAGATGCTCAGTCACAGTGGTCGGTTTTTAAGGAGCGTCTTAAAGGAGGAGAGAGAGAGAGAGACAGAAAGGGAGAGAGGGAGGGTCGGAGAGTTTTAGAGAGAGAATTCCAGAGCTCAGGGCCCCCCGGGCAGCTGAAGGCACGGCCGCCAATGGTGGAGCGATGGGAATGGGGGGATGGGCAAGAGGCCGGAATTGGAGGAGCGCAGAGATCTCGGAGGGTTGTAGGGGCTGGAGGAGGTTACAGAGATAGGGAGGGTTGTCGGGGCTGGAGGAGGTTACAGAGATAGGGAGGGTTGTAGGGGCTGGAGGAGGTTATAGAGATAGGGAGGGTTGTAGGGGCTGGAGGAGGTTACAGAGATAGGGAGGGTTGTAGGGACTGGAGGAGGTTACAGAGATAGGGAGGGTTGTAGAGGCTGGAGGAGGTTACAGAGATAGGGAGGGTTGTAGGGACTGGAGGAGGTGACAGAGATAGGGAGGGTTGTAGGGGCTGGAGGAGGTTACAGAGATCGGGAGGGTTGTAGGGACTGGAGGAGGTTACAGAGATAGGGAGGGTTGTAGAGGCTGGAGGAGGTTACAGAGATAGGGAGGGTTGTAGGAGCTGGAGGAGGTTACAGAGATAGGGAGGGTTGTAGGGGCTGGAGGAGGTTACAGAGATAGGGAGGGTTGTAGGGGCTGGAGGAGGTTACAGAGATAGGGAGGGTTGTAGGGACTGGAGGAGGTTACAGAGATAGGGAGGTTTGTTGGGGCTGCAGGAGGTTACAGAGATAGGGAGGGGTGTAGGGACTGGAGGAGGTTACAGAGAGAGGGAGGGGTGTTTGGTCTGGGGGAGGTTACAGAGATAGGGAGGATTCGGGAGCTGGAGGAGGTTACAGAGATAGGGAGGTTTGTAGGGACTGGAGGAGATTACAGAGATAGGGAGGGTTCGGGAGCTGGAGGAGGTTACAGAGATAGGGAGGGTTGTAGGGACTGGAGGAGGTTACAGAGATAGGGAGGGTTCGGGAGCTGGAGGAGGTTACAGAGATAGGGAGGGTTGTAGGGGCTGGAGGAGGTTACAGAGATAGGGAGGGTTGCAGGGGCTGGAGGAGGTTACATAGATAGGGAGGGTTGTAGGGACTGGAGGATGTTACAGAGATAGGGAGGGTTGTAGGGACTGGAGGAGGTTACAGAGATAGGGAGGGTTGTAGGGACTGGAGCTGGAGGAGGTGACAGAGATAGGGAGGGTTGTAGGGACTGGAGGAGGTTACAGAGATAGGGAGGGTTCGGGAGCTGGAGGAGGTTACAGAGATAGGGAGGGTTGTAGGGGCTGGAGGAGGTTACAGAGATAGGGAGGGTTGTAGGGGCTGGAGGAGGTTACAGAGATAGGGAGGGTTGTAGGGGCTGGAGGAGGTTACAGAGATAGGGAGGGTTGTAGGGGCTGGGGGAGGTGACAGAGATAGGGATGGTTCGGGAGCTGGAGGAGGTTACAGAGATAAGGAGGGTTCGGGAGCTGGAGGAGGTGACAGAGATAGGGAGGGTTCGGGAGCTGGAGGAGGTTACAGAGATAGGGAGGGTTGTAGGGGCTGGGGGAGGTGACAGAGATAGGGAGGGTTCGGGAGCTGGAGGAGGTTACAGAGATAGGGAGGGTTCGGGAGCTGGAGGAGGTGACAGAGATAGGGAGGGTTCGGGAGCTGGAGGAGGTTACAGAGATAGGGAGGGTTGTAGGGGCTGGAGGAGGTTACAGAGATAGGGAGGGTTGTAGGGGCTGGGGGAGGTGACAGAGATAGGGAGGGTTCGGGAGCTGGAGGAGGTTACAGAGATAGGGAGGGTTCGGGAGCTGGAGGAGGTGACAGAGATAGGGAGGGTTCGGGAGCTGGAGGAGGTTACAGAGATAGGGAGGGTTCAGGAGCTGGAGGAGGTTACAGAGATAGGGCGTGTTCGGGAGCTGGAGGAGGTTACAGAGATAGGGAGGGTTGTAGGGGCTGGAGGAGGTTACAGAGATAGGGAGGGTTGTAGGGGCTGGAGGTAGTTACAGAGATAGGGAGGGTTGTAGGGGTCGGAGGTTGTTACAGAGATAGGGAGGGTTGTAGGGGCTGGAGGAGGTTACAGAGATAGGGAGTGTTCGGGAGCTGGAGGAGGTTACAGAGATAGGGAGTGTTCGGGAGCTGGAGGAGGTTACAGAGATAGGGAGGGTTTGGGAGCTGGAGGAGGTTACAGAGATAGGGAGTGTTCGGGAGCTGGAGGAGGTTACAGAGATAGGAAGTGAAGGTGGGAGGGGGATTTTAAGACAAGGATGAAACATTGGGTGACCCGGCACCCAGTTGGGACGTGACGGGACTCAGCTGCGATGCCCCAGTTAGTCAAACATCCCAGCTCCAGTCAGGCTCCACATTTGCGTGTGGACAATGCACACTTGAACAAGTTTCCATCGGCAGGAGTCAGGACTGAACCGTAGCCCACGGGGTGTCAGTGTCTTTGGGAGAGTGAGCAGAGGGTCTCTGATGGACTCCAGAGCCTTTCACAGCACTTTGTAAAGTGAAATATTCACGTAGTCCTCAGGGAAAGAGACTGATAAATGGCAGGATTCTCTCACTCACTCTGTCCAACTGTAAACTCACACAGAGGGAGTGATGGAGAGGGAGGGAAGGGAGAGAGAGAAGGAGAGAGAGAGCATGAGATGGAGGAGAGAGAAGAGAGGGTGGGAGAGCGAGAGAGAGAAAGTATAAGACTAGGAGAGAGCACTAGTCGAGTGCGAAAGGGAGAAAGAGAGAGAAGAAAAGAGACAGGGAGATTTAGAGAGTGAGAGAGAGAGTGAGGGAGGGAGAGTGAGAGAGGGAGAGCGAGAGAGAGAGAGAAAGAGAGAGCAGTAGTCAAGTACGATAGGGGGAGCAAAAGAGCAAGAGAGAGTTAGAAAGTAAGAGTGACAGAGGAAGATAGATGGGAAGACAGAGAGCGGGAGGCACAGGGAGAGGAAGAGGGCAAGAGATGGAGTGCTGAGCAGAGAGAGAGAGAGTGAGAGAGACAAAGGAGGGGAGAGAGAGGAGATCAGGAGACAAGGAGAGAGGGAGGAGGCACAGGCGGGAGAGGGTCGGGAGAGTCAGGGCAATAGAGAGAGAGAGAGAATGAGAGAGATGGAAAAGGACATGAGGGGAGAGTGGGAGGGAGGGGGAGAGATGTAAAGAGAGAGAGAGGGAGGGAGGAGTGATAGATAAGGCAGTGAAAGAGAGAGATGGTGATGAGGAGAGTATGTGAGAGAGAGGGAGGGAGGAGTGGGGGAGAAACGCATGAGAGAGGGAAGGATACGGTAAAAGAGAGATAACCTGTTGAAATGTCGTCAGTCCCGGTTTGGTTTGTTCCTCCGTCTGCTGTAGCCACACCTGTGAAAGAGAGAGAGAGAGAGAGAGAGAATGTGAAAAGGTGTCGGGGAGAGGGAGAGGCCGTTCGGCTGGGCCTATAGACTCTCGAAACGGCGCCACCTTTCCCAGGCTGCTCCTGCGCCTCGCGCGGCCCAGACGCCCTCGACGCTTTGGCAGGTTTCCTGAGGCCGGGAGTTTGGGGTTGGAGGCGGTGGGGGGTTGGAGCTGCGGACAGGACACCCAGAGGTCTGTTGCCAAGACACTGCCCCAGGAACCAGGCTGAACAGCGGGTTTGGAGGGTGAGGAAGGGGTATTGGATATTTGAAGGCGATCGACCGGGGGGTCTGAGAGTGGTCAGCGAGACACACGGGATCTGGGACTTCAGAAACCGAGACACTGAGCACAAAAATCGGGGCGGGGGGAGAGGGGTTACGCTGAACTTTTACACAGTTCTGGTCAGGTCACAACTAGAGGATTGTGTTCCGTTCTGGTCACCTCACTCTCGCAAGGGTTTGAGGGTCCTTGAGAGGGTGGGCGGAGGAGATTGACCGGAATGGGTCCAGGGATGAGGGATTGGGTTGGGTTGGGTTGGAGAAGCTGGGGTTGTTCTCCTTGGAGCAAAGGAGATTGAGGGGGGATCTGATCGAGGTGGACAAGATGATGAAGGGTTTAGATAAGGTAGACAAAGAGAAGCTGTTGCCATTAGCCGATGGTGCAAGGACTGGGGGGGGACACAGGTTGAAGGTTTTGGGTGGGGGGGGATGTGAGGAGGAACTTTTTTACCCAGCGAGTGGTAATGAGCTGGAACTCGCTGCCTTACGAGGATGGTGGACGCGGAGACGATGGACGATTTCAAAAGGAAATTGGACGGGGACTTGAGAGAAATAAACTCGCGGGGATACTGGGATAGAGCGGGGGCGGGGGAATGGGACTGACTGGATTGCGCTACAGAGAGCCAGCATGGACCCGATGGGCCGAATGGCCTCCTCCTGTGCCATAAGTGGTTCTGCGACAATGATTCCTGGTCCAATCCCAGGGAAGAAGGGTGAGGTAGGCAAAAGGGCTACAAGGAAGAACTTCTGGTCCACTTGACCCACAAGCAGCGCTGTAAAAGCTCAACTTGCCGCCTCCCATCAAGTGATGGGTTATTCCCCCAATCCTGGGGAGCCCAGCGGGACACAGTTATACCCGCCCTCCCTCCCCCCACCCCCTCAGAAGGGGAGTTAGATCTCCCAGGCCTCATGGTAATATTGAAATAGCCAACTTGCCCCCTGGGAGCGGAATGGCTGCTTTTTCAGCTCCCGCCCCCTCACCTCCATTCGACCCGGAAGTGATCGCCCAAGGTCAGGGATTGAGATAGGAACGGGAGAAGGCCACTCGGCCCCTCAAGACTGTTCCGTCACCACTACAATAGAATAGATCGTGGCTGATCTGCATCTTAAACCTCTCGTATCTACAGGACTGGAATATAAAGGGGGTAGGAGTCACACTTCAGCCTATACAAAGGCCCTGGTTGGATCACACCTGGGAGTCACTGTGAGACGTCCTGGGCCCCACACCTTAGGAAGGATGTACTGACCTCGGAGGGAGCGCAGTGTCGATTTACCAGAATGAGACCAGGACTCCGAGGGTTAAATTACGAGGAGAGATTAAACACAAACCGGGCTTGTATTCCCTGGAATTTAGAGGGTTAAGAGGGGGATTTGATCAAAGTTTTGAAGATATTAAGGGGAGCAGAGCGGGGTCGATAGAGAGAAACTATTTCCCCTGGTTGGGGTGGAGTCTGGGATTTGGGGGCAGATTCTGAAAATGAGAGACCGACCTTTCAGGAGTGAAATTAGGAAACATTTCTACACACAAAGGGTGGGGGAAGTTTGGAATTCTCTTCCCCAAATGGCAATAGATCAATTGTTAATTTGAAATCTGAGAGATTGATAGATTTTTGTTGTCCAAAGGGATTAAGGGATACGGGGCAAAGGCGGGTATGTGGAGTTAGAGAGTCACAGATCAACCAGGATTTCACAATGGAGGAACAGGCTTGAGGGGCTGAATGGCCTCCTCCTGTTCCTAGGGAGCAGGTTAAACTCCTTGATTAACACTTACCCCTGTAAAAACTCTTCTGCCGTTTTCTTGAAAAGAGAATGATTGTCACAACTCCCATACATAAAAACACAGCGATCAGCACATAGACGGCGATGAGATAGTGTGGGTGAGCAACTTCCTTCTGTGGATAAGTCTTGGGTGTAACTGCAATATAAAGGATTCTTGTTACTAAGCACAGATCAATCTGACACTTGTCATTGATTATTAACAGGTAACAATTGCACTAATTTGTCACCCCTTTATCTCTCTGTCTCTCTCCCTCTGTCCCTGGCTCTCTCTGTCTCTCGGTCTCTCTCCGTGTCTCTCTAGCGCTCCCTCAGTACTGACCCCCCGACAGTGCAGCGCTCCCTCAGTACTGACCCCCCGACAGTGCAGCACTCCCTCAGTACTGACCCTCCGACAGTGCAGCACTCCCTCAGTACTGACCCTCCGACAGTGCAGCACTCCCTCAGTACTGACCCTCCGACAATGTGGCGCTCCCTCAGTACTGATCCTCCGACAGTGCGGCGCTCCCTCAGTACTGACCCTCCGACAGTGCAGCACTCCCTCAGTACTGACCCTCCGACAGTGCGGCACTCCCTCAGTACTGACCCTCCGACAGTGCAGCACTCCCTCAGTACTGACCCTCCGACAGTGCAGCACTCCCTCAGTACTGACCCTCCGACAGTGCGGTGCTCCCTCGGTACTGACCCTGGGTGTTGTTACCCCGGATGTGAGAGTGCTGAACTCTTGGAGGTTAGAACCCTGAAGGAGGTGATTTAACCACGTGGTGCCGAATGGATAATATAAAGAAAGCGTCACTTACTGTTGAACGCTTCTGAGTCCCGCTTCTCCTGTGTCCAAATGTTGAAGAAGGAACAGAGGAAGGTCGAGGTAACAGTTATATTCACTCGCAGGACACTAGTCACATTCCAGAGGCCACTGACTGGGTCAGGCTGCATTGTCGTGTCCACCTGGCTTTGTCCAGGCAGCGAGTTGCCTCCTGTGTCTGTCCAATTAACAAGGGGCTCCGGGTAACCGCCTGAGGATTGGCAGGTGAGCTTCACTTCCTCACCTGGTCGAATATCTTCCTGTTGTGGTCCCAATATCACTGGGCGACTGAAGTGAGCTGTAGAGGAGAAATCGCCTTTAGAATTATAAACTGACAGCGCCCTGTGTTACTGACTGTATCTCTACTGATGTTAATCCAGCTCCCTCACACTGTCACTCAGTAACCCCTCTCCCCCCCAGCGCCCTGTGTTACTGACTGTATCTCTACTGATGTTAATCCAGCTCCCTCACACTGTCACTCAGTAACCCCTCTCCCCGCAGCACCCTGCGTTACTGACTGTATCTCTACTGATGTTAATCCAGCTCTCTCACACTGTCACTCAGTAACCCCTCTCCCCGCAGCGCCCTGTGTTACTGACTGTATCTCAGTTTGATGGATATATTGTGAGTCATGAGGAGTTGTACCATTTGGAGGGGTAAGAGCATGGGGGAGATGGCGTCCCACAGTTCAGAGGTGGCAACAGTTCTTAAACCAATAGCTTACCAGTTATCTGCAGTTGGACATGACACTCGAGGACCTTCTTAGTGTCGACAAAGAAGTAGCAGATGTATTTATTTTCATCATTGATGGTGAGATTGTGAATCCGGAGAGAGAGATTTCCACTCTGTATCTCTGTCTCAAAGCCTATCGCTCTTCCCTTGTACTGCTGTTTCTGGTGAGTTTCATCGCGTTGGCCATCGTAATACCCGTAGACTAGATCTTTCTGATCCGTTTGCCAATACAGGCGGACGGATGAGAGCGAGAAAGTTTCCTTCTCCTTATAGGTGCAGGGTAACGTTACTTGACCACCAAGCAGCCCGGTCACAGCACAGCGCGGACCACAGTCTGAAATCACAGACAAAATACAGGAAATTACATCCCAGTCCACACCGCAGAAACAGGCCATTCGGCCCCTCTGCTCTGTGCTGGTGTTTCTGCTCCACACCAGCATCCTCCCAACCCCTCCTCTTCATCTCACTCCATCCCCATGTCCTTCTATTCCTCTCTCCCTCATGTGTTTATCCAGCTTCCCCCTTAAACACATCGATACTATTCACCTCGACCACTCCCTGTGGGAGCGAGTTCCACATTCTCCCCACTCTCCGGGATAAAGAGGTTTCTCCTGAATTCCCCATTGGGTTTATTAGTGATGATCTTATATCGATGGTCCCTAGTTCTGGTCTCACTCCGACAAGTGGAAACATCTTCTCTACGTCTACCCTATTGAAACCCTTTCATCATTTTAAAGACCCTCGATCAGGTCACCCCTCAGCCTTCTCTTTTCTAGAGAATAGAGCCCCAGCTTGTTCCCTCTTTCCTGATAGTTATAACCCCTCAGTTCTGATATGATGTGAATATATATATTTTTTGGCTTCTGTATCAAGATTGATGGGGAGAAGGGAAATATCAAAATCAAAATCCTCCCTCTGTTCCCCAAACCTCCCTTCTTCCTCCCTCCTCCTCTCCCTCCCTCTCTTCCTCTCCTCATCTCTCTCTCTCTCTGTCCCTCTCCTTCCTTCTTTCCTTCTCTCCCTCTTTCCCTCCCTACTCCCTTCCTACCTTGTCTCCTACATCCTATCCTTCCCAACCTCCATCTCCCTCCCTCCCTCCCTCCCTCCCCCCGCCTCTCCTCAACTCGCTAAAGACTTGCACCAGCCAGTCTAACTCCCAGCCACCCGGCCCCGAATCTTTGTCTCGCGATTTGCACTGGAGAGGGATGGGGGGGGTGGGGGGTGGGGAAGAGGCCAGGGAGGGAAGGTGCGGAGGTGTAGTATAACGGAATATGTCAGACTAAGTGCCATAAAGGGTTAACTGCAGCAGTCTGTGATGTTATGAGAGGAAGTGACATATGCTCAGGTAATCCAGGAGAAAGCAGCCTGGAGTGAAGCCAGTGTGAGGGACAGTTCCTATAACTGTAAATATGTTATGATAAAGTTTGACACACGACAGCCTTTGGGGGTCATTGGAGCTACTCCCAACCCAACCCAACAACTCAATACTCTATGGTGGCAAGTGGTAAAAAGGTGGTGATAGGAAAATCTCTACTTCTCCCAGTAAGTTTTGAGTAAGTCACAGGCCCAGATCAGACTGAAGCTTGGCCAAAGTGATGCCAGAGTTTCACTCGATTTTGCACCAAATGGGTTGTCACAGCAAAGCCAGACCGGGAGCTGGGAAACACTGACACATTTCTTAATGACCTGAATCAATTAGCGGAATGAGCGTGGTAATCTGAAAGAGGAGCTAGTTCATGACAGATTAGCTGGTGCAGGAGTGGATTGTGTACTATCTGATCATCTGCACTCCCAAGAAGACTTACGCTGGAGAGAGAGAGCGAGAGAGAGAGAGAGCGAGAGAGAGAGCGAGAGAGAGAGAGAGAGAAGGCGAGAGAGAGAGAGTGAGAGAGAGAGGGCGAGAGAGAGAGAGAGAGAAGGCGAGAGAGCGAGAGAGAGAGAGAGAAGGCAAGAGAGAGAGAGTGAGAGTGAGAGAGAGAAGGCAAGAGAGAGAGAGCGAGAGAGAGAGAGAAGGCGAGCGAGAGAGAGAGAGAGTGAGAGAGAAGGCGAGAGAGAGAGCGAGAGAGAGAGAAGGCGAGAGAGAAGGCGAGAGAGCGAGAGAGAGAGAACGAGAGAGAGAGAGAAGGCGAGAGAGAGAGAGAGAGAGAAGGCGAGAGAGAGAGAGAGAGAAGGCGAGAGAGAGAGAGTGAGAGAGAGAGGGCGAGAGAGAGGGTGAGAGAGCGGGCGAGAGAGAGAGCGAGAGAGAGAGAGAGAGAGAGAGCGAGAGAGAGAGCAAGAGAGAGAGCGAGAGAGAAGGCGAGCGAGAGAGAGAGAGAGAAGGCAAGAGAGAGAGAGTGAGAGCGAGCGAGAGAGCGAGAGAGAGAGAGTGAGAGAGAGCGAGAGAGAGAGAGAAGGTGAGAGAGAGAGAGTGAGAGAGAGAGCGAGAGAGAGAGAGAGCGAGAGAGAAGGCGAGGGAGAGAGCGAGAGAGAGAGAGCGAGAGAGAGAGAACGAGAGAGAGAGAGAAGGCGAGAGAGAGAGAGAGAAGGCGAGAGAGAGAGAGAGAAGGCGAGAGAGAGAGAGTGAGAGAGAAGGCGAGAGAGAGAGAGTGAGAGAGAAGGCGAGAGAGAGAGAGCGAGAGAGAGAGCAAGAGAGAGAGAGAAGGCGAGAGCGAGAGAGCGAGGGAGAGAGAGAGAGAGAAACCCGAATCCCAAAGTAACAGATACAGTTGAATTCATTGGACATTTAAAAAAGGGAAAATGGAGAGAAGGAGCAGAGAAAGCAATTAATGGGGGCAGTTCAGGCTGCTTGACCTGGAGGAGAAAGGCACAGGTATGGAAATTGTCCCAGCAAAGACGTGCAATGCCATTGGTGCAAAAACCTGGGGCGTTTTCAGACAGTACATCACAGCAGAGAGAGAGAGAGAAGTAAAACGAGCAGGATGCTCAGAAGGGAATAGTTTTAAAAGGAAACAGCCCGTGAAGCTGATGATTGACGGGGGGGGGACATTGAGATATCCTTCTTAGGAGAGGTTAAAGAAGGAGGTGGAATCTATTGGCGCGTACAGGTCCTGGTGGAAGGTCACAGGAAACCCTTTAAGTTAGACACTGGGGTAGAAGTTTCAGATCTTCCAGAGGCTGAATCATGGTTAAACAAACAAGTTTTGCACGGACTCCCCATGAAGAACCAGAGCTGAAGGTTCTGGGAGAATGAGCAGCTACTTTAAAGCATAGAAAGTCAATGGTGCAGAACTGCACGCAATTCAAGAGCAGAGTTGTTCACTTTGAAGCAGAAAGGCATGAAGGAAATTGAACCTAATCCACAGAGTAGAAGAAACAAAGAATGGTGCAGGAGACTTCGGAGCAGAATTCCCGAAGTTATTTACAGGATTAGGAAAGCTAAAGGCAGCATCTTGTATCGCACCAAGCCTAGAAGAGAAACCAATCTGCTTATCCACACCCAGAAAGGTTCCACACCCTTCAATTCCAAAGCTAAAGGAAGAGATTGGCTCAACGGTAAGACAAGGAATCATTTCACCTGTAAACGAGCCAAGGAGTTGGTTGTCTCAGGGATGGAACCAGCTCTGAAGCCAAACGCTCCCTCAAGGGTATAATTCAGAAATCTGGAGTGCAAAGGGACTTGGGAGTCCGAGTCCAGGATTCTCTTAAGGTTAACTTGCAGGTTGAGTCGGTGGTTAGGAAGGCAAATGCAATGCTGGCATTTATTTCGAGAGGACTAGAATATAAAAGCAGGGATGTGCTGCTGAGGCTTTATAAGGCTCTGGTCAGACCACGTTTAGAATATTGTGAGCAATTTTGGGCCCGTATCTCAGGAAGGATGTGCTAGCCCTGGAGAGGGTCCAGAGGAGGTTCACGAGAACGATCCCAGGAATGAAAGGCTTAACATATGAGGAACGTTTGAGAACTCTGGGTCTATACTCGATGGGGTTTAGAAGGATGAGGGGGGATCTGATTGAAACTTACAGAATACTGAAAGGCCTGGATAGAGTGGACGTGGGGAAGATGTTTCCATGAGTAGGAGAGACCAGGACCCAAGGGCACAGCCTCAGAGTAAAGGGAAGACCTTTTAGAACAGAGATGAGGAGAAACTTCTTTAGCCAGAGAGTGGTGAATCTATGGAATTCATTGCCACAGAAGGCTGTGGAGGCCAGGTCATTGAGTGTATTTAAGAGCGAGATAGATAGGTTCTTGATTGGTAAGGGGATCAAAGGTTACGGGGAGAAGGCGGGAGAATGGGGTCGAGAAACTTATCAGCCATGATTGAATGGCGGAGCAGACTCGATGGGCCGAATGGCCTAATTTCTGCTTCTCTGTCTTATGGTCTTATGATATACGTTGATCTCACACAACTAGTTAAAACTGTGGAAAGAGAAGTCTGTCCAATGGTATCAGTCAACAAGAGTTTAGCTAAACTAGGAAAGAGTTTGATACTCTCTGACTTAGACGCTAGGAGCAGATTCTGGCAAATACCACCGGAAGAGGAGTCCGAGCCTCTCACAACTTTCGTAACGCCATCTGGAAGATTCTCTTTTAACAGGTTATCCTTCGGAATAACATCGGATCCAGACACCTTTCCAAAGGACAATGTCAAATCTTTTCACCGGCTTAGAGATATGAGACGGAGAGGAAAATCCCTGAAGTAAACAGATGTAAACGCTTGTCATAGTCGTCACAGGGCGAGAACATTATCAGATCTCCAACCGGGGAGAAGGGGTTTGGATCAGAGATCAATCACGGTGTGGAGATATCGCCACACCCGAGATCTTACATCGTCCAGGTGGAGCAGGGCACTGCCAGGAGAAACAGAAGAGGTTTGATTACAGTTGAGGAACTGCGTAAAAAAATCAGAGACCACAGAGTTTGCAGTCATCAGAAATGAAGGAAGATGCTGAAGCAGGTGATCCTGAACCACCTACAAAGCTCAAAGTCCGTCCAACAGAGGATCGGCAGCAGAAGAAGGCGGCCTTGTTCCCTACCCATGAGAGGAGCACAAGGTATGGCAGACTGGTAAAGACACTGTGACACTTAAAGAGAATGATGTGGATTTGTTCGCACAGCAAGTTCACCAGGGTTTCCCCCCAGGCTAACGGGGAAAGCTGAGGGAGGTGTCCGAACGGTAAAAGAATGAGGGTTTTCAGCCGACGGTCTTGAGTTATAGATCCTCACCCCTGCAGAATGGATCGGCTCCGCGCAAGTTAGTCACAGGAAGTGGTTCTTTTCATTCCTCTCTGCGACTTGTACCTGTGATACATCCAATTATCATTTCTTTCAATGACTTTGAGAGACCCGGACACCAAGCTGAATATGGGGCTGTGGCTCCACACTTGGTAACAGCTAATTGCCCTTGATGTAGGCATTGTAAGGTCTTAAGTCTCAACGCTCTCGGGATTTACTAGTCTAGCATCTCATATCAATGAATCATTGATCAATGGCAGATGTGTTCACTGCTTGAAAGATGATCTCAAGATAGGACTATGTGGTAGATATGTAGGCCACCCTTTATAAAATTCTCTGATCGGTATCTGATTTTTGAGTCTCTTTGATCTCGCTCGATCTTTGCGTGGTTGCTGGTACTTTAAGGACCGTCTTTGCAGCAAACGCCTCGACCTCTCCCTCAAACTCAACGTCATTGTTTCCTGGGCTCTCTCGTTCTTAGAATTCTGTAAACTCTCCAAACTGCGTTCTGTGAACCGTGGACCCTTGTCGGTTATCGCGGCGTGAGGAGGAGGTGAGAGCCTCGAGTAAACAGGAAGGGAGGGAGGAGAGAAAGCAGAGAGAGGACACGGAGGGAGAAAGAAAGTTGACATGTACCCAAGGGAGCAGAAAAAGGAGCCATACTTCCTACGAGGATCTCGACACACCGAAATGACTAGGAGACTGAAGCGTCGGCTTTCCAGGAACATCAGAAAAAGTCTGAACAGAGGCTTGGGGCGTGGGGCGGGGGAGATGTAGTATAACGGAATATGTTAGACCAAGTCCCATAAAGGGTTAACTTAGCCTGTGATGTCATAGAAGGAAGTGACATGGACTCATGTGATCCGAGGGTCGCGGAGAAAGCGACAGAGGGAGGCGGGTGTAAGGGAAGTGTCTTAAACCTGTAAATATTTTACAATAGCGTGTTTGCAGCTACCGGGATGTGGGAGTTATTGAAACTACTCCAAGCCAACAGGATAGGGAGGGTTGGGCAGTGCGGAAGCGAGCAAGATGGAATTGGCCTCAGGACATTGTGGATCAGAGAAGGCCCACGCCCAGGGATCCCGCCAGCCCTGCAGTGATCCCTGCTGTCCAGCCAGTGGGCAGGGTCTGCCGCAGCAGTGATGCTGCCCTTGGTCGAATTGCCGCCTCCAGTGGGAGGAGGGGGATTTAAGAGGGGAACGCAGGGTAGGCTCAGGCTGTGCAGAATGCAGCAGAAACCGGGGAAGTAAAGTGGGATGTGCTTTCCAAATGACACTCACCTGACCAAACGGGATGTAGACAGACAAACAGGATCAGGCACAGGAACAGCTTCATCCTGATGGAGAGAGAGGAGAAGATCCAACAGTTAGAGACCTGAGTTCAGTCCTGGTCTCGTCTCCACAGACTCCTCTCACACTCCCACACACACACACACACACACACACAGACACTCCTACATACACACACACACACACACAGACACTCCCACACACACACACACACACACACAGACACTCCCACATACACACACACAGACACTCCCACACACACACACACAGACACTCCCACACACACACACACACACACAGACAGACACTCCCACACACACACACACAGACACTCCCACATACACACACACACACACACACAGACACTCCCACACACACACACACAGACACTCCCACATACACACACACACACACACACAGACACTCCCACACACACACACACAGACACTCCCACACACACACACACACACACAGACACTCCCACATACACACACACACAGACACTCCCACACACACACACACACACAGACACTCCCACACACACACACACACACACAGACACTCCCACACACACACACACACACAGACACTCCCACACACACACACACAGACACTCCCACACACACACACACACACAGACACACAGACACTCCCACACACACACACACAGACACTCCCACACACACACACACACACACAGACATTCCCACACACACACACACAGACACTCCCACACACACACACACACACAGACACTCCCACACACACACACACAGACACTCCCACACACACACACACAGACACTCCCACATACACACACACACACACACAGACACTCCCACACACACACACACAGACACTCCCACATACACACACACAGACACACACAGACACTCCCACACACACACACACACACACACACAGACACTCCCACACACACACACACACACACACTGACACTCCTACACACACACACACACACACACAGACACTCCCACACACACACACACAGACACTCCCACACACACACACACACACACAGACACTCCCACACACACACACAGACACTCCCACACACACACGCACAGACACTCCCACACACACACACACACAGACACTCCCACACACACACACACACACAGATACTCCCACACACACACACACATAGACACTCCCACACACACACACAGACACTCCCACACATACACACACACACACACAGACACACACTGACACTCCCACACACACACACACACACAGACACTCCCACACACACACACACAGACACTCCCACATACACACACACACACACAGACACACACTGACACTCCCACACACACACACACACAGACACTCCCACACACACACACACAGACACTCCCACATACACACACACACAGACACTCCCACACACACACACACACACACAGACACTCCCACACACACACACACAGACACTCCCACACACACACACAGACACTCCCACACACACACGCACAGACACTCCCACACACACACACACACAGACACTCCCACACACACACACACACACAGATACTCCCACACACACACACACATAGACACTCCCACACACACACACAGACACTCCCACACATACACACACAGACACTCCCACACACACACACAGACACTCCCACACATACACACACAGACACTCCCACACATACACACACACACACACACACAGACACTCCCACACACACACACAGACACTCCCACACACACACACACACACAGACACTCCCACACACACACACACAGATACTCCCACACACACACACACAGACACTCCCACACACACACACAGACACTCCCCACACATACACACACAGACACTCCCACACACACACACACAGACACTCCCACACACACACACAGACACTCCCACACACACACACACACTCCCACACCCACACACACACAGACACTCCCACACACACACACACTCCCACACACACACACACACACACACAGACACTCCCACACACTCCCACACACACACACACACACAGACACTCCCACATACACACGCACACAGACACTCCCACACAAACACACACAGACACACACACACAGACACTCCCACACACACACACACACAGACACTCCCACACACACACACACACACACAGACACACACACACAGCCACTCACACACACACACACAGACACTCCCACACACACACAGACACTCCCCCCACAAACACACACAGACACACACACACACACAGCCACTCCCACACACACACACAGACACTCACACACACACACACAGACACTCCCACACACACACACACACACACAGACACTCCCACACACACACACAGACACTCCCACACACACACACACACACACAGACACTCCCACACACACACACACAGACACTCCCACACACACAGACAGACACTCCCACACACACACACACACACACACAGACAGAGACTCCCACACACACACACAGACACTCCCACACACACACACACACACGCAGACACTCCCACACACACACACAGACACTCCCACACACACACACACACACAGACACTCCCACACACACAGACACTCCCACACACACACACACAGACACTCCCACACACACACACAAACACTCCCACGTGCGCACACTCGCATGCCTGCGCGCTCACACACACAGACACACACACAGACACTCCTACCTGCACAGGTCACACTCACATGTGTGTACTTGCACACGACAGCACTCACACGTGCATACACACGCACCCTCGCACACATACACACACACACACGGGCACCCACATATGTATGCATGCTCTCACACACGCACTCTCTTACACCCACACACACCCTCTCTCTCAACCACACACATTCTCCGTCACACTCTCAGATACACAAACATTCTCACACATTCCCTCTCATACTCTCTCTCTTATACACACTCTCTCACTCACACACACACACACTGAGACACACACACACACACTCTCTCACTCACACCCACACACTGAGACACACACACACACTCTCACTCACACCCACACACTGAGACACACACACACTCTCACTCACACCCACACACTGAGACACACACACACTCTCACTCACACCCACACACTGAGACACACACACACTCTCACTCACACCCACACACTGAGACACACACACACTCTCACTCACACCCACACACTGAGACACACACACACACTCTCACTCACACCCACTCACTGAGACACACACACACACTCTCACTCACACCCACACACTGAGACACACACACACTCTCACTCACACCCACACACTGAGACACACACACACTCTCACTCACTCACACCCACACACTGAGACACACACACACTCTCACTCACACCCACACACTGAGACACACACACACTCTCACTCTCACCCACACACTGAGACACACACACACTCTCTCACTCACACCCACACACTGAGACACACACACACTCTCTCACTCACACCCACACACTGAGACACGCACACACACTCTCACTCACACCCACACACTGAGACACACACACACTCTCTCACTCACACCCACACACTGTGAGACAGATACCTTCTCCCACTCACACTCACGAACAGAGCCACAAACCAAGCCTTTCCCCGGCAGGTTTAGACACATGAAGTACAAAAGCTGGTCAGCCACAGGACGGATAGTGTGTGACTTCCTGTGTAAATCTCAGATAGAGTATATTTATTGAAGAGACCAACAGGAAGTGAAGCCTGAATAAGCTCCCAACAGAGGGCGAGCTGAGACTTTCCGATGAATCCAACGATTCAGTAGAGATTCTGTGTGCCCCAACTGGGCTCTGACTAAACATGGGGCCCACGGGTGGGTCACCCAGCGCGGCCGGGAGGTTCTGAGACGAGAGACTGAAGTCAGTTGCAGCTCCGTCAGTCACTGACTGAGACACAAGGATCAACTCCAACTTCCACTCCAGGGACCCGGACACAAAAATCCAGGCTGCACTCCCATAGAGAGCGCTGCACTGTCGGAGGGTCAGTACTGAGGGGGTGCTGCACTGTCGGAGGGTCAGTACTGAGGGAGTGCTGCACTGTCGGAGGGTCAGTACTGAGGGAGTGCTGCACTGTCGGAGGGTCAGTACTGAGGGAGTGCTGCACTGTCGGAGGGTCAGTACTGAGGGAGTGCTGCACTGTCGGAGGGTCAGTACTGAGGGAGTGCTGCACTGTCGGAGGGTCAGTACTGAGGGAGTGCTGCACTGTCGGAGGGTCAGTACTGAGGGAGCGCCGCACTGTCGGAGGGTCAGTACTGAGGGAGTGCTGCACTGTCGGAGGGTCAGTACTGAGGGAGCGCCGCACTGTCGGAGGGTCAGTACTGAGGGAGCGCCGCACTGTCGGAGGGTCAGTACTGAGGGAGTGCTGCACTGTCGGAGGGTCAGTACTGAGGGAGTGCAGCACTGTCGGAGGGTCAGTACTGAGGGAGTGCAGCACTGTCAGAGGGTCAGTACTGAGGGAGCGCCGCACTGTCGGAGGGTCAGTACTGAGGGAGTGCCGCACTGTCGGAGGGTCAGTACTGAGGGAGCGCTGCACTGTCGGAGGGTCAGTACTGAGGGAGTGCTGCACTGTCGGAGGGTCAGTACTGAGGGAGCGCCGCACTGTCGGAGGGTCAGTACTGAGGGAGCGCCGCACTGTCGGAGGGTCAGTACTGAGGGAGTGCTGCACTGTCGGAGGGTCAGTACTGAGGGAGTGCAGCACTGTCAGAGGGTCAGTACTGAGGGAGTGCAGCACTGTCAGAGGGTCAGTACTGAGGGAGTGCTGCACTGTCGGAGGGTCAGTACTGAGGGAGTGCTGCACTGTCTGAGGGTCAGTACTGAGGGAGTGCCGCACTGTCGGAGGGTCAGTACTGAGGGAGTGCTGCACTGTCGGAGGGTCAGTACTGAGGGAGTGCCGCACTGTCAGAGGGTCAGCACTGCCATTAAATCGGACGTTAAACTGGGGTCCTCTGTCTGCCCTCTCAGGTGGGTGTAAAAGATCCCCCAGCCACGATTTGAAAGAGTGGAGGGGGGGGTCAGTCTCTCCCCTTGACGTGCTACCATTACGACACCCCTCCACCCACCACGAGCCCTCGAGCCTGGCAGAGAAAAACCACACGTCCCTGAGCAAGGAGCACGTCGGCCGGGAGATTCTCGAGCCCAGCAAGCGCTGGGGAAGAGTAAACCCCGAAAAAGTCCAGCACTCACCCGCCGGGTCCTGCAGGAGTTGAGACGACAGGAACTGCAGTCAGGTCCTTCAGTGTAACATGACCAGTCACGACGCGACTCTCCTCTGGACTGACCCTGCTTTAAGAGCTTCCGACGCCAGCCTCTCTGACCTCACTGGAGCTGGGGCTTGAGTTCACGGCCAATCATTGGCTCTCCGGACATCCAATCACAGCGAGGAGGTCCACTTTTTGCCAACATGGATGCCCTCCCCCCTCTCCCCCGTCACCCCTCCAGGCCTCACCCACAGGCCGTCATCGTTGGCAAGCGTCCAGCGAGATTAAACATCCCGCTCGGGGACGTTGGGTCAGCCCATTGAGGAACACGGCGTCAGGACAGTGAGGAATATCTTCCTTCCCCACGCTCGGTAACACACGGCTTCACCGGGAGGAGGTGGACCTGCGGAGCCGGGTGACTAACAATGGGAAGTGGAATAAAGGAAGTGATTTCACAACCCCCCTCACATTCACTGACCTGAAACTAGAAACACAGAACAAGCCCAGACCGCCCTCCCCTCCTCTCTCTCTCTCTTTTAAAAAAAATTAAAGCACAATGGAACAACTCGGCCTCCACGTCATCACTCTCACCAGACCCTGGTCACCCATCACCGCCGCCTTCCCAATCCCCCCACCACCCGCTTTCTCGCTGACCCACACCGCCTCCCAATCCAGCCATACCTCCGCTATCAACTCCTATCCTGATTTCCAATTCGCTCCGAGCACCCTCCCCTATTCTATCCCTGTCACCTCCTCCAGCCCCCTACAACCCTCCCTATCTCTGTAACCTCATCCAGTCCCCTACAACCCTTCCCTATCTCTGTAACCTCCTCCAGTCCCCTACAACCCTTCCCTATCTCTGTCACCTCCTCCAGCCAGTACAACCCTCCCTATCTCTGTAACCTCCTCCAGTCCCCTACAACCCTTCCCTATCTCTGTCACCTCCTCCAGCCAGTACAACCCTCCCTATCTCTGTAACCTCCTCCAGTCCCCTACAACCCTCCCTATCTCTGTAACCTCCTCCAGCCCCCTACAACCCTCCCTATCTCTGTAACCTCCCCTAACCCCTACAACCCTCCCTATCTCTGTAACCTCCTCCAGCCCCCTACAACCCTCCCTATCTCTGTAACCTCCTCCAGCCCCCTACAACCCTCCCTATCTCTGTAACCTCCCCTAACCCCTACAACCCTCCCTATCTCTGTAACCTCCTCCAGTCCCTACAACCCTCCCTATCTCTGTAACCTCCTCCAGTCCCCTACAACCCTCCCTATCTCTGTAACCTCCTCCAGTCCCCTACAACCCTCCCTATCTCTGTAACCTCCTCCAACCCCCTACAACCCTCCCTATCTCTGTAACCTCCCCTAACCCCTACAACCCTCCCTATGTCTATAACCTCCTCCAGTCCCCTACAACCCTCCCTATCTCTGTAACCTCCTCCAGTCCCTACAACCCTCCCTATCTCTGTAACCTCCTCCAGTCCCTACAACCCTAGCCTATCATAAGACCATAAGACATGGGAGCAGAAATTAGGCCATTCGGCCCATCGAGTCTGCTCCGCCATTCAATCATGGCTGATCAGTTTTTCAACCCCATTCTCCCGCCTTCTCCCCGTAACCTTTGATCCCCTTACCAATCAAGAACCTATCTATCTCGCTCTTAAATACACTCAATGACCTGGCCTCCACAGCCTTCTGTGGCAATGAATTCCATAGATTCCCCACTCTCTGGCTAAAGAAGTTTCTCCTCATCTCTGTTCTAAAAGGTCTTCCCTTTACTCTGAGGCTGTGCCCTCGGGTCCTAGTCTCTCCTACTAATGGAAACATCTTCCCCACGTCCACTCTATCCAGGCCTTTCAGTATTCTGTAAGTTTCAATTACTGTGAGTGTCTCCAGCGCTCCCTCAGTACCGACACTCCGACAGTGCAGCACTCCCTCAGTACCGACACTCCGACAGTGCAGCACTCCCTCAGTACTGACCCTCGACAGTGCAGCACTCCCTCAGTACTGACCCTCCGACAGTGCAGCACTCCCTCAGTACTGACCCTCCGACAGTGCAGCACTCCCTCAGCACTGACCCTCTGACAGTGCAGCACTCCCTCAGCACTGACCCTCTCACAGTGCAGCACTCCCTCAGCACTGACCCTCCGACAGTGCAGCACTCCCTCAGTACTGACCCTCCGACAGTGCAGTACTCCCTCAGTACTGACCCTCCGACAGTGCAGTACTCCCTCAGTACTGACCCTCCGACAGTGCAGTACTCCCTCAGTACTGACCCTCCGACAGTGCAGCGCTCCCTCAGTACTGATCCTCCGACAGTGCAGCACTCCCTCAGTACTGACTCTCCAACAGTGCAGCACTCCCTCAGTACTGACCCTCCGACAGTGCAGTACTCCCTCAGTACTGACCCTCCGACAGTGCAGTACTCCCTCAGTACTGACCCTCCGACAGTGCAGCGCTCCCTCAGTACTGATCCTCCGACAGTGCAGCACTCCCTCAGTACTGACTCTCCAACAGTGCAGCACTCCCTCAGTACTGACCCTCGACAGTGTAGCACTCCCTCAGTACTGACCCTCCGACAGGGCAGCACTCCCTCAGTACTGACCCTCCGACAGTGCAGCACTCCCTCAGTACTGAACCTCCGACAGGGCAGCACTCCCTCAGTACTGACCCTCCGACAGTGCAGCACTCCCTCAGTACTGACCCTCCGACAGGGCAGCACTCCCTCAGGACTGAGACTGGACATGGTCAATCTGGAATCTAGGGCCGCACCTGTGAAGCGAGGACTGAACTCAGGATGCCCTGACTCAGTGATGACCGAGATAGAGATAGACGGGTGGGAGATAGAGAGTGGTGACCTCACCACACAGTGCTGAAGACGCCGGTTTTCCACTTTCTCTCTCTCCGTGAAATCACTCATTGTCTCTGTATTAATACTGGAAGCTGTTTTTAGCACACAGTTGAACACGATCACTATATTGGGCATGATACATGAAGGGTTAATAGTTTACTGCAGGGGATTCAGTGAACCTTTCCCCGCCCAGCCTAAAGGTCTAAGGTTGCTCGGTCAATGGACTGACTCACACACGCTGGGGAAGTCCCAGTTTCCATCCTTGGTTGCTGAGTTTGCAAACATCTATGACATGAATTTGCATCGAGGCCATGGCACAGAAGCAGGCCATTCGGCCCCTCTGCTCCATGCTGGAGTTTCCGTTCCATTTGCACCTCCTCCTGCCCTCCACCCCCCCCACCATCTCACCCCATCACCCTATCCTTCTATTCCTTTCTCCCTCATGTGTTTATCCAGCTTCCCCCTTAACTACATCGACACTATTCACCTCCACCACTCCCTGTGGGAGCGAGTTCCACATTCTCCCCACTCTCTGGGTAAAGAGGTTTCTCCCGAATTCCCCATTGGGTTTATTAGTGATGATCTTATATCGATGGCCCCTAGTTCTGGTCTCCTCCCAACAAGTGGAAACATCTTCTCTACGTCTACCCGGTCGAAACCCTTTCATCGTTTTAAAGACCTCGATCAGGTCACCCCCTCAGCCTTCTCTTTTCTAGAGAGAAGAGCCCCAGCCTGTTCAGCCTTTCCTGATGGTTTTAACCTCTCAGTTCTGGTATCAATTCTTGTAAATCTTTTTTGCACCTTCTCCATTGTAACCTTTTGATAATATGGAGAGCAGAACTGTGCCCAGTGCTCCAAGTGTGGTCTAACCAAGGGATATGGAGACCAGAATTGTGCACAGTGCTCCCAGTGTGCTCAAGCCAAGGGATATGGAGACTGGAACTGTGCACAGTGCTTCAAGTATGGTCTAACCAAGGGATATGGAGACCAGAACTGTGCACAGTGCTCCAAGTGTGGTCTAACCAGGGGATATGGAGACCAGAACTGTGCCCAGTGCTCCAAGTGTGATCTAACCAAGGGATATGGAGACCAGAACTGTGCCCAGTGCTCCCAGTGTGGTCTAACCAAGGGATATGGAGACCAGAACTGTGCACAGTGCTCCCAGTGTGGTCTAACCAAGGGATATGGAGACCAGAACTGTGCACAGTGCTCCAAGTGTGGTCTAACCAAGGGATATGGAGACCGGAACTGTGCACAGTGCTCCAAGTGTGGTCTAACCAAGGGATATGGAGACCAGAACTGTGCACAGTGCTCCCAGTGTGCTCAAGCCAAGGGATATGGAGACTGGAACTGTGCACAGTGCTTCAAGTATGGTCTAACCAAGGGATATGGAGACCAGAACTGTGCGCAGTGCTCCCAGTGTGGTCTAACCAATGTACGTGGAGATAGTGTACAGTGTATGGCGTATGGTAGTGTACAGTGCTCCCAGTTCAACCCAACTTCTCCACTTTTTAATGCTATCCCTTCAGCTATGCACCTCAGCGTGGATAGGCCTGGGATGTACAGACACATAAATCAGTAAAAACAGCAGCAGAAAGGGCCTCAGAATAAGCAAACCCAGCCTCAAGGTTCTGAAGGCTGAGGGGGTGACCTGATAAAGGTCTTCAAAATGACGAAAGGGTTTCGGGCGGGTAGACGTAGAGAAGATGTTCCCACTTGTTGGGAGGAGACCAGAACTAGGGGCCATCGATATAAGATCATCACTAATAAACCCAATGGGGAATTCAGGAGAAACCTCTTTACCCAGAGAGTGGGGGGAATGTGGAACTCACTCCCACAGGGAGTGGTGGAGGTGAATAGTATCGATGTGTTTAAGGCTGGATAAACACACGAGGGAGAGAGGAATAGAAGGATATGGGGATGGGGTGAGATGGAAAAGGGGGTTGGGAGGAGGATCATGTGGAACACCAGCTCGGAGCAGTAAACAGTTAACGGTCAGTTTGGTTGATACAATCTCATCAGGATTTGCAAAGTGTTCCCAGTTGTTTTTAACCGGTTGTCAAGTGACTTCCCCTTTCCACAGGGGTTCTGAACGATTTTTCCCTTATCATCCCCCTCAGTGTCATGCTGAGGCAGAGGAAGCAGGAAACTCCCTGGCTCCAGCCTCCGGTCCGTGTTGAGCTTGGATTGTTGGAGTTTGGGACAGCGATGAGGAGTCACATTTCACAGAGGGTTTGTAAAGGGGGAAAATCAGCCTCAGCTTCCTTATCTGACCCTGAGACCCAACTCAAGAGGGACTTGCATTCCTCTAGCACCTTTTTCCCCCGTCTCAGGCCATCCCAAAGCGCCTCACGCCCAACGAAAGACTTTATTTGGAACTGTTGTGTCGTCGGGAACACAGCAGTGAATTTGCGCACAGCAAGCTACCACAAACAGCGATGTGAGAATGGCCCAGGTCATCTGGCTTTTTTTAGTGATGTTGGTTGAGGGGTAAATATTGACCCCCGGACACTTGGGAGACCTCCCCCCTGCTCTTCTTCCAAATAGTGGCCGTGGGATCTTTTACAGCACGGGGAGGGAGCATAGAGGCTCAGCTTAATGTCTCATCTGAAAAATGGCACCTTCGACAGTGCAGCACTCCCTCAGTACTGACTCTCCAACAGTGCAGCACTCCCTCAGTACTGACTCTCCAACAATGCAGCACTCCCTCAGTACTGACCCTCCAACAGTGCAGCATTCCCTCAGCACTGACTCTCCAACAGTGCAGCACTCCCTCAGCACTGACCCTCCGACAGTGCGGCACTCCCTCAGTACTGACCCTCCGACAGTGCAGCACTCTCTCAGTACTGACCCTCCGACAGTGCAGCACTCCCTCACTACTGACCCTCCAACAGTGCAGCGCTCCCTCAGTACTGGCCCTCCCACAGTGCAGCCCTCCCTCAGTACTGACCCTTTGGCAGTGCAGCACTCCCTCAGTACTGACCCTCCGACAGTGCAGCACTCCCTCAGTACTGACCCTCTGGCAGTGCAGCACTCCCTCAGTACTGACCCTCCGACAGTGCAGCACTCCCTCAGTACTGACCCTCTGACAGTGCAGCACTCCCTCAGTACTGACCCTCCGACAGTGCAGCACTCCCTCAGTACTGACCCTCCAAAAGTGTGCCCCTCCAACAGGGTGCCCCTCTCTCAGTGCTCCCTCAGCTCTGGCACTGTAAGTGTACGCCAGGCTTATGGGGCTCAATTCTCTGGAGTAGGGTCTGGAACCCAGGACCCTCTGACTTAGAGGTAAGAGAGAGAGAGGGAGATACCCACTGAGTATTGTTCATGCACCTTGTCCCTGTGAAGTGCACAAGTCTGATTGCGTTGATTTGGTGGACATCCAGAGTTCAATTGCTGGCTGAAGGGTGGCGCAAGGGGTTTTGTAGGTTGGCGGATGCTTTTAAAATACTCATCCCCTCATCAGGAGAAACCAGACCGAAGTGAATAGATTTCTTGGTCCCTCATGAGTTTTAATGTATACCCAATGCTTCGCAGTGTGATATATGTCATCAGACAGATGTACATGAGATGCAATTTTAACTTGATGGTTGGTGGAAATGGGCCGGTTTCGAGGGGCAAGGGATGGAGTGAGATAAAATGGAGGGGGCATATAGTTAGGTGGGGTGGAAGGATTGAATCAAGCCTCTGTCATTCCGGGCTGTTCCTCCGACACATTAACATGTGGGCACCAAGCAAATGGGTTCCCCTTTAAATATGCAAATCAGGTATTGATTATGTCACCGGGATCCACGCAGATATTTTAAACCCAGACTTGAGCAGATAATGTTTGGAAATAAGTGTAAGGCAGTGACTATTTCCAACAAGGGAGAATCTAACTATCTCCCCTTGACATTAGCATCGCTGAATCCCCCACTATCAACATCCTGTTGGCTGCCATTGACCAGAAACTGAACTGGACTAGCCATATAAATACTGTGGCTACAAGAGCAGGTCAGAGGCTGGGAATCCTGCGGAGAGTCACTCACCTCCTGACTCCTCAAAGCCTGTCCACCATCTACAAGGTACAAGTCAGGAGTGTGATGGATACTCCCCACTTGCCTGGATGAGTGCAGCTCCCACAACACTCAAGAAGCTCGACACCGTCCAGGACAAAGCAGCCCTGCTTGATTGGCACCACATCCACAAACATTCACTCCCTCCACCACCGACACACAATTGCAGCAGTGTGTGTACCATCTACAAGATGCACTGCAGCAATTCACCAAGGCTCCTTAGACAGCGCCTTCCAAACACATGACCACTACCACCTAGAAGGACAAGGGCAGCAGACACATGGGAACACCACCACCTGGAAGTTCCCCTCCAAGCCACTCACCATCCTGACTTGGAAATATATCAGCCGTTCCTTCACTGTCGCTGGGTCAAAATCCTGGAACTCCCTCCCTAACAGCGCCGTGGGTGTACCTACACCACAGGGACTGCAGTGGTTCAAGAAGGCAGCTCACCACCACCTTCTCAAGGGGCAATTAGGGATGGGAATGATGCCGATGCTCACGTCGTGTGAAAGAATGAAACAAAAGGGAACATTAGTGGCCAATGTCACAAGGGCTCAGAGGTCAAGGAGCAAAGAGGTCAGAGGGGAAAAGAGACAAATTGTTGGACGATATTGAGGACATTGGGGGGTCTATGTTCTCTGGAGTTTAGACGAATGAGAGGTGATCTGCTTGAAACTTTTAACATTCTTCAAGGGTTTGACAGGTTCGATGCTGATAGACTATTTCCCTCCCCAGGCTGTGGAGTCCAGGTCTAGGGGTTGGGGGCGCAGAGGTGGGTCACAGTCTCAGGGTAAGGGGTTGGCCATTTTGAACTGAGATGAGAAATTTCTTCACTCAGTGGGTCGTGAGTCGCAAGAGTGAAAACCTCTCGCTACCATGACAAGCGAAATTGGCATTCCCCCAGGCGCTTGGCACATGGCGATCCAAAACCCGGGATCAAATCGAGGACAATCTGTACCTGCCAATGCTGCTGAGGTTATATTAATAACGATGAGGTTGCAACGCCTCCAGACAGGCTCCATACCCCGTCCTCCAAACTCTGTAACCTTCAGCTAATCCAAAGCTAGACTGCCCCACCCACACCATAACCCCCAACCACCCCACCAACTCGTACCCTGCTCACACCCAGCCCTGTCATTGGATCCCGGGACAACAACCTGCTCAATTTGAAAATTCTCACCTTTGTGTTCAAATCCCTCCATGTCCAACCCTCTCTATCTCTGTAACCTCCTCCAGCCCCTACAACCCTCCCTATCTCTGTAACCTCCTCCAGCCCCTACAACCCTCCCTATCTCTGTAACCTCCTCCAGCCCCTACAACCCTCCCTATCTCTGTAACCTCCTCCAGCCCCTACAACCCTCCCTATCCCTGTAACCTCCTCCAGCCCCTACACCCCTCCCTATCTCTGTAAGCTCCTCCAGCCCCTACAACCCTCCCTATCTCTATAACCTCCTCCAGCCCCTACAACCCTCCCTATCTCTGTAACCTCCTCCAGCCCCTACAACCCTCCCTATCTCTGTAACCTCCTCCAGCCCCTACAACCCTCCCTATCCCTGTAATCTCCTCCAGCCCCTACACCCCTCCCTATCTCTGTAAGCTCCTCCAGCCCCTACAACCCTCCCTATCTCTATAACCTCCTCCAGCCCCTACAACCCTCCCTATCTCTGTAACCTCCTCCAGCCCCTACAACCCTCCCTACCTCTGTAACCTCCTCCAGCCCCTACAACCCTCCCTATCTCTGTAACCTCCTCCAGCCCCTACAACACTCCCTATCTCTGTAACCTCCTCCAGCCCCTACAACCCTCCCTATCTCTGTAACCTCCTCCAGCCCCTACACCCCTCCCTATCTCTGTAAGCTCCTCCAGCCCCTACAACCCTCCCTATCTCTGTAACCTCCTCCAGCCCCCACAACCCTTCCTATCTCTGTAACCTCCTCCAGCCCCCACAACCCTTCCTATCTCTGTAACCTCCTCCAGCCCCTACATCCCTCCCTATCTCCGTAACCTCCTCCAGCCCCCACAATCCTCCCTATCTTGCTAATCTCCTCCAGCCCCTACAACCCTCCCTATCTCTGTAACCTCCTCCAGCCCCCACAACCCTTTCTATCTCTGTAACCTCCTCCAGCCCCTCTAACCCTTCCAATCTCTGTAACCAGCTCCAGCACCCCTCCATATCTTTGAAATCTCCTCCAGCCCCTACAACCCTCCCTATCTCTGTAACCTCCTCCAGCCCCTACAACCCTCCCTATCTCTGTAACCTCCTCCAGCCCCTGCAACCCTCCGAGATCTCTGCGCCCCTCCAAATCCAGCCTCTCACTCACCCCCGATTCCCATCGCTCCACCATTGGCGGCCGTGCCTTCAGCTGCCTGGGGGCCCTAAGCTCTGGAATTCCCTCCCTAAACCTCTTCACCTCTCTCCCGCTCTCTCTCTCTCCCTCTCGCCCTCTCTCCTCCTTTAAGATGCTCCTTAAAAACCTACCTCATTGACCGAGTTTTTGGTCGCCTGTCTCTGATATCTCCTGATGTGGTTTAGGGTCCAAGGTTTTCCTGTGAAGCCCCATCAGATGGAGATCGTGGATATAAACTGACGGAGATCCACTTTGAAAACTTCAGCTCTTCCTTAGATAAGACACACTTAAAACTAATCCGATACTCCGATAAATCAGCTCAGATGTCTGCAACAACAGTTTTGCTCGTCGAGTTGACTCACATCCCGTGATATCAAAACAGTGCCAAGTTGCTAGGCAATAAAATATTCCAACTTTAAGTAATAGAAATGAGTAAAGCCGGGGGCAAAACACTGTCCCATTTAAACACTTCCAGGGCAGGTACAGCACGGGGTTAAATACAGAGTAAAGCTCCCTCTACACTGTCCCCATCAAACACTCCCAGGACAGGTACAGCACGGGGTTAGATACAGAGTAAAGCTCCCTCTACACTCTCCCCATCAAACACTCCCAGGACAGGTACAGCACTGGGTTAGATACAGAGTAAAGCTCCCTCTACACTGTCCCCATCAAACACTCCCAGGACAGGTACAGCACGGGGTTAGATACAGAGTAAAGCTCCCTCTACACTGTCCCCATCAAACACTCCCAGGACAGGTACAGCACGGGGTTAGATACAGAGTAAAGCTCCCTCTACACTGTCCCCATCAAACACTCCCAGGACAGGTACAGCACGGGGTTAGATACAGAGTAAAGCTCCCTCTACACTGTCCCCATCAAACACTCCCAGGACAGGTACAGCACGGGGTTAGATACAGAGTAAAGCTCCCTCTACACTGTCCCCATCAGACACTCCCAGGACAGGTACAGCACGGGGTTAGATACAGAGTAAAGCTCCCTCTACACTGTCCCCATCAAACACTCCCAGGACAGGTACAGCACGGGGTTAGATACAGAGTAAAGCTCCCTCTACACCGTCCCCATCAAACACTCCCAGGACAGGTACAGCACAGGGTTAGATACAGAGTAAAGCTCCCTCTACACCGTCCCCATCAAACACTCCCAGGACAGGGACAGTCAGGATTAATGTGGGCCTGGGGAAAGAGTACCGTTCGTATTATGTTGTAGAGGGTCCCACGTTCGAGTGCCGCTGGTGCGGAGAGAGTCTGGCAGGTGTCGACATGAGGGTAGCCGCTGGTCAGGGCTATAAGGCGGAGATCTCTGTCGAGCTGCGTGATCGGCATAAACAGTTAATGTTTAATCACACCAACCTCTCGATCTCTCCATGGGGCAACAGGCAAACGTACAACAGGGAGAGGGCAGAGAGTCGGCCAGAAAGAGGCAGGTGGGGTGGCCGTCACTGAGTTACCGCGGGAGGTCAGTTGAGTTTGAGCTTGATCACAAGCGGAACAGGTTAGGAAAATCAATGTTGGCCGAGCTGTTCGGAATAATGTAGAGTATCATAATTTCACTGCCTGGCATGGCGCTCCTGGAACACTAACCCATTTGGAGACAAGTACTTGATTAGGTGTTTTCAGAAAATCAGCTTTCACTAACTTGGCTGACGTACAGAGAATGAGGACATGTTTCAAGTTTAGACGCGAAACAGGGACATTCCCAAAGGTCAAAACAAATTTCCCTCAACAAAGACACAAATAAACAATTTCTGCCCCGAGATTTGGAAACGTTTAGAGCCAGAGAAAGGTTGAATCGGTCATTGGCACTGGCACCTCCTTTGGCCTGTTTTCATCGGTGCCAGAGATCGTGGGTTCGAGCCCAAGTCAAACCCAAACTCCTGGACAGTGCTCCGTGGTGACAGTACTGATATATTGCTTCCTCAGTGACAGAGCAGCACTCCCTCAGTAATGACCCTCCGACAGTGCAGCACTCCCTCAGTACTGACCCTCTTACAGTGCGGCACTCCCTCAGTACTGACCCTCCGACAGTGCAGCGCTCCCTCAGTACTGACCCTCTGACCGTGCAGCACTCCCTCAGTACTGACCCTCCGACAGTACAGCTTACAAGCACTGGCCTTATCAGCTTGATCTCGAATTTCAAATCTTTTTTTGTTATTTATTAATTTTTATTATTCTTTTTCGGCTGTTGTGCACCACTGGCTGGGCCAGCATTTGTTGCCCATCCCTAATTGCCCCTTGAAGGGGGGGGATTGCTTGGGCAAATGTCCGAGGGAAGCTAGGAACGAGCTACATCGCTGGGGGCTGGGAGCCGCTTGCAGACCAGCCTTTGCAAGACTTGTCCATTCCCATCCCTAAAGGACCTTAGTGAGCATGAAGAGCTTTTACAGTCAAACGATAGTTCCAAAGTCCACATGATCGAGACAAGGTTTCAATTCACTCATTAAAACTCACGGCAAGGCTTTGAACTCATGGCCCTAGAGCGTGAAGCTGGTTTTTCTGCATTACGATCCCAGCGTCACCACCACGAAACCAGCCTCTTCCTCACTCTGTGTGACCTTACACAACTGAAATGTGCTAATGTAAATTTATTCCGACTGTCTATCAGATACTCGAATGACATCAGACTTCAGCCTCTGTGGTTTGAATGTTGTGCGGCAAGGTGGGCGGGCGGGTGGGGTGACGTTGGGGGGGTGATTGTTGGAGACGGCGGACATTCAAGAGAGCTGTACTAACTCTGAGTGGGCGGGCAGCTTAAGACCACACGACTTCCCAGGTGGGAAAGGGGGACTGCCGGTCTGGTTTGAAGGACTTGACCTGTGAGTGGGAAATTATCCAGACAAACTGCGTCAGTACGTCAGCCAGCAGAGGGCAGAATACCAACAACATCATCGAGTAAAACCCTCGGAGTGTTTGATGGGGACGGTGTAGAGGGAGCTTTACTCTGTATCTAACCCCGTGCTGTACCTGTCCTGGGAGTGTTTGATGGGGACAGTGTAGAGGGAGCTTTACTCTGTATCTAACCCCGTGCTGTACCTGTCCTGGGAGTGTTTGATGGGGACAGTGTAGAGGGAGCTTTACTCTGCATCTAACCCCGTGCTGTACCTGTCCTGGGAGTGTTTGATGGGGACGGTGTAGAGGGAGCTTTACTCTGTATCTAACCCCGTGCTGTACCTGTCCTGGGAGTGTTTAATTTGGACCGTTCGGAAGAAGGATCATACGGACTCGAAACGTTAATTCTGTTTCTCTCTCCACAGAAGCTGCCGGACCTGCTGAGTTTCTCCAGCAGGTTCTTTTTTATTTCGCCTCTTCAGCATCCACTGTATTTTGCTTTTCAGCTCATGGCTGATCTGATTGTGGCTTTTACCCCTCTTAACCTGCCTCCCCACTATACCCTTTGACTCCCATGTTAGTCAAGAATCTGTGTAACTCAGCCTTGAACATATTCAGTGACCCGGCCTCCACTGCTCTCTTGGGAAGAGAACTCCAGAAACTAACCACACCCTGGGCAAAAAAAATTCCTCTCACCTCCGTCTTAAATGAGAGACATCTTATATTTAAATTGTGCCCCCTAGTTCTAGTCTCTCCCACAAGGGGAAACATCCTCTCAGCATCCAGCCTGTCAAGTCCCCTCAGGATCTTATCCGTCTCAATAAGATCACCTCTCATTCTTCTAAACTCCGATGGATACAGGCCCAGCCTGTCCAACCTTTCCTCATAGGACAATCTCCCCCCAACCCTGGGAATCAGTCGAATGAACTTTCTCTGAACTGTTGCTAATGCGATTATGTCCTTTCTTAAATAAAGAGACCCAATCTGTGCACCGTACTCTCATTGCGCTCTTACCAAGCGTCCCTATTTTTATACTCCACTCCCCTTGCAATAAATAAACACATTCCATCTGCTGTACCTGCAGACTAACGTTTTGCAGGTCATGGACAAGGACACCCAGATCCCTCTGTACCTCAGGTTTCTGCAATCCCTCCCTATTTAAATAATATTCTACTTTCCCAATATTCCTGCCAAAAGTGGACCAGTTCACAGTTTTCCCACATTATCCTCCATCCGTCAAATGTTTGCCCACTCACTTACCCTGTTTGTAGACTCCTTATGTCCCCTTCACAACTTACTTTCCTCCCCATCTTTGTGACATCAGCAAAGTTAGCATTCGGTCCCGTCACCCAACTCATTGCTATAAATTGTCAATCTTTGAGTCCCCGGCACTGATCCCTGAGCCACTTTTACTCATTCCATCCCGCCAACCCGAACATTACCCATTTATGCCTACTCTCCATTTCCTGTTAGCCAACCATGCTAATATGTTACCCCCTACACCTTGAGCTTTACTTCCTGTCGTAACCTTAGATGTGTCACCTTATCAAATGCCTTCTGGTAGTCTAAGTACACAAGAACCAAGGTTCCCCTTTATCCATGTTGTTTGTTACTTCCTCAAAGAGATCTAATGAATTAGTCAAACATGATTTCCCTTTCATAAACCATACTGACTCTGCCCGATCGCACTGAGATTTCCTAAGTGTCCTGTTATATCCTTAATAACTGATTCCAGGATTTTCCCTATGTTAAGCTAACTGGCCTGTTCGCTTCTGTCTTTCTGTCTCTCTCCTTTCTTGAATAAATGAGTCACAGTTGCTTTACCCAAACTGATTGGACCCTTCCAGAATCTAGGGAATTTTGAAACACTCACACCAATGCATCCTGCTCTCTCAGCAACCACTTCTTTTAAGACCCCAGGCTGAATTTCACCAGTTCCTGGGAACTTGTGACACTCTAGGTCTAATCATTTTCTCAGAGCCCGTTCCCTGGTAGAATTGTTTTAAGTTCCTCCCTCTCTTTCATCTCATGATTCACAATTATTTTTGGGATGTTATTTGTATCCTCTACAGTGAAAACAGATGCAATATATATATATATATATATATATATATTTCAATTCATTCGCGGGATGTGGGTTTCGCTGGCTGGGCCCAGCATTTATTTCCCGTCCCTAATTGCCCCTTGAGAAGGTGGTGGGTGAGCTGCCTTCTTGAACCGCTGCAGTCCCGTGTGGTGTAGGTATACCCACAGCGCTGTTAGGGAGGGAGTTCCAGGATTTTGACCCAGCGACAGTGAAGGAACGGCCGATACATTTCCAAGTCGGGATGGTCAGTGACTTGGAGGGGAACTTCCAGTTGGTGGTGTTCCCAGCTATCAGCTGCCCTTGTCCTTCTAGGTGGTAGTGGTCGTGGGTTTGGAAGGTGCTGCCTAAGGAGCCTTGGAATGTATCTTGTAGATGGTACACACTGCTGCTTCTGTGCATCAGTGGTGGAGGGCGTTCAATTTCTGTTCTGTTCAATTCATCCACCATTTCCTTATTTTCCATTATTAATTCCCAATTCTCACTCTCCAGAGGACCAACATTCACTTTACTTACTCTTTTTCTTTTTAAATGTTTGTAGAAACTCTAACTGTCTGCTTTTATATTTCTAGCAAGCTTTCTCTCATACTCTAATTTCTCCCTCTTTATTAATCATTTAGTCATTCTTGTCTGTTCTTTATATTCTGTCCAATCTTCTGACCTGCCATTCCTCTTTGCGGAATTATGTAGCTTTTCTTTCAATTTGATTTTATCTTTAACTTCCTTAGATAGCCATGGATGCTGTGTCCTTCCCTTAGAGTCTCTCTTTCTCACTGGAATGTGTCTTTTCTGAGTATTCTGAAATATCTCCTTAACTGTCTGCCACTGCATCTCCTTAACTGTCTGCACTGCATCTCTACAAACCTATCCCTTCATTTCCCAGTTCACTTTAGTCAGTTCTGTCTTTATACCCTCATAATTGCCCTTTTTTAAGTTTAAAACACTCGTCTTAGATCCATTCTTCTCTCCCTCAAACTGAATACAAAACTGAATAATGTTATGATCATTGCTACCTAGGGGCTCCTTTACTATGAGGTAAATACTTAATCCTGTCTCATTGCACATTACTATATCTAGAATAGCCTGCTCCCTGATTGGTTCCAAAATGTGCTGCTCTAAGAAACTGTCCTGAAAATACTCTATGAACACATCTTCCAAGTTACCTTTGGCAATCTGATTCATCCAACCTATATATAGATTAAAATCATCCATGATTATCACTGTACCTTTCTCACAAGCCCCCATTATTTCTGCCTATATACCCTGTCCTACGGTGTGCTTACTGTTAAGGGGCCTATAAACTACTCCCACAAGTGACTTCTTACCTTTAATATTTCTCATCTCTACCCAGTCTGATTCTACATCTTGATCTCTGGAACTAAGGTCATCTCTCTCGCTGTTGTACTAATGCCACCCTTAATTAACAGAGCTACCCCTATACCTTTTCCTAGCTTCTTGTCCTTCCTCGATGTCATGTACCCTCAAATATTCAGGTCCAAGTCTTTGTCACCCTGTAGCCTTGCCTTTAATGGTTATCAGATCATACATAATTATTTCTGTTTGCGCTCTCAATCCATCCATTTTGTTATAAATTCTACGGTGCCTTAGATACAGCGTCTTTAGTTCTGTCCTTTTACTATTGTTGTAACTTCTAACCTTATCTGCCAGTGTACTTTTAGGTTTGTACACTCTGACCCTTCCTGCCACACCCCGATCATTATTTCCCTTATTCCTACCATGCTCTCTTGCCCCATCTTTGCTCTTTAATTTATCACATCTTCCCATCTTGACCTCTTGTCCCCACTATTCAATTTTAAGCCCTCTCTATCACCCTAGTTATTTGACTCACCAGAACACTGGTCCTGGCAGGGTGAAGACTGTGCCAACAGTATAGCTCCCACTTTCCCCAGTACTGGTGCCAGTGCCCCATGAACCAAAACCCATTTCTCACACACCAATCTTTGAGCCACATGTTTAATTCTCTACTCTGATTTACCGTACGCCAATTTGCTTGTGGGTCCATTAGTAATCCAGAGATTATTACCTTTGAGGTTCTGCTTTTTTATTTTAGCCCCTAGCTGCTCATACTGTCTCAGCAGAACCTACTTCCTAGTTTTACATATGTCATTGACACGCACATGGACCATGATCACTGGATCTTCCACCCCTCCAGCCCAGAGCAGGTGTCCCCAGCCTTGGCACCGGGCAGGCAACACAGCCATCTGGACTCCCGCTCTCAGCTGCAGAGAACCATGTCAATCTCCATGAATATACTGTCCCCTACTACCGCTACATTCCTATTAACTTCCCCCCCACTTGAATGGGCTTCCTGTACCATGGTGCCATGGTCAGCTTGCTCATCCACCCTGCAGCCCCTACTTTCATCCAGACAGGCTGCAAGAACCTTGAACCCGTTGGACAATTGCAAGGGCTGAGGGTCCTCCACTTCTACCTTCTGGTTCCCCCACACCTCCCTCCCTCGCAGTCACACCCTACTGTTCCTGACCACTGACCAAATCAAAAGACCTGATCTTAAGGGATGTGGCGGCCTCATGGAATAAAGTGACCAGGTAACCATTCCCCTCCCCTGATGTGTCGCAGTGTCTGCAGCTCGGCCTCCACCTCAATGACTCTGAGCCGAAGCTGAGGACACTTATTGCAGTCGTGTTTGCCCTGGATCACACTGGTGTCCAGGAGCTCCCACATGCTGCAGTCGCAACACATCACCAGTCCTCACATTATTATTATATGTTAATCAATTTATTTTCTTAATTCATTTTTAATTAGTAAACCCTACTACTCCTATTAAGGTTTATGCTGCTGGTAAACCTTACTACTAATGAAACCTTACAATTACCAATAAATTACACAGGCTCTCAAAGATAAATGAGAAAAATATTCACCAGCCAATCACTTACCTGTCTCCTTGTCATGTCAAACTGATTTGTTTTCAGAATGTGGTTGGTCCACAGACTGAGCCTCTCTGGGCCTCCTCCTGGGTCTCTCCCTCCCCCAGATCTCTCCACCTCCTCCTGGATCTCCCCCCATTGGGTTTCTCGCTCCCTCTCTCCAGGTCTCTCCCTGGGCCCTCCACCTCATCGAGCTTCCGCCCCTTTCCAAGTCTTCCCCCCACCCACCTCCATCTCCCCCCGCACTGCCCCACCCTCCAACCCTGGTCTCTCTCTCTCTCTCTCTCTCCCTCTCGCCAGGTTTCCCTCCTCCCCCACCCCCCCCCCCTCCGCCGTCCCTGGGCCTCCCCTCTCCCTGGCTCTCCCACCCCGGCATCTTCCCCTCTCACCGGGTCTCTTCCCTGATGCCAAGGACGTGAGAGTGGTCAGATGGACCAAGGGTGAGTAGGAACTTCATGTGGAGCCAATGGTGCTTTGTGCTGACTTGGCATTCGCCCTCGACATGCTTCACACTTCTTGATGACGAATTCAACGTCGCTGTTCATAGCCAGCCAATAGACTGTCTCTACTGCAAGTTTCTTCATTCCCGTCTATGTCCCTGTGTGAGCGATGAAGCTGCTGAAGAGTATCAGATCACAAAGATTCCCATGCCTGCCTCTAAAGATGACACCCGGGGAGATGCCCAGCTCACCCCGATAAGGCCAAATTGTTCTCATGTTTTCACGGACCATGTGGGATTGAATCAGGGCTATCCCTCAATGCAAAAACAGAATTACCTGGAAAAACTCAGCAGGTCTGGCAGCATCGGCGGAGAAGAAAAGAGTTGACATTTCGAGTCCTCACGACCCTTCAGCAGAACTGAGTAAAGTTAGGAGAGGGGTGAAATATAAGCTGGTTTAAGGTCGGGGGGAGAGAAGTTGGGGGGTGGGGGTGGTTGTAGGGACAAGCAAGCAGTGATAGGAGCAGATAATCAAAAGATGTCACAGACAAAGGAACAAAGAGGTGTTGAAGGTGGTGATATTATCTAAGAGGATGTGCTAATTAAGAATGGATGGCAGGACACTCAAGGTACAGCTCTAGTGGGGGTGGGGTGGAAAGACTGACAGGGCATTACAGTTATAGATTTAAAAATAATGGAAATAGGTGGGAAAAGAAAAATCTATATAAATTATTGGAAAAAACAAAAGGGAGGGGGAAGAAACGGAAAGGGGGGTGGGATGGAGGAGGGAGTTTAAGATCTAAAGTTGTTGAATTCAATATTCAGTCCGGAAGGCTGTAAAGTGCCGAGTCGGAAGATGAGGTGCTTTCCCCCAGTTTGCGTTGGGCTTCACTGGAACAATGCAGCAGGCCAAGGACAGACATGTGGGCAAGAGAGCAGGGTGGAGTGTTAAAATGGCAAGCGACAGGGAGGTTTGGGTCTTTCTTGCGGACAAAATCCTTCAATGACAGTTTTCCCCAGATCCCGTAGCGTGGGATCTTCTACTGTGTCTTCTTGTAACTGCTAGTGTTTGCGTTGTGCATAAACGTACCAGTTCGATTTGGAGAACGCCTTTGAGTTTGGCGACATCGAAGTCAACCTGCAGGTCCAAGGACACGTCTTGCGTTTCCACTGGGTGTATCCGATGCGACCATCCAGTTACCTGGCTGGTTTCTAATCCCACAGTCCTAACCCGGAATTTCCATCAAGAGACATTACGACCTTGGTGGTTCACTGGTCAATGGTTTTCACCAAATCCCCTCTCCGGTGGCTTGTGGCCAGTCTCTGCCGCAAATCTTTTTGCCAAATCGTTACGGCCGGTCCCCCGGGCGAGGGTCCCCCAATTTTTTAACTTCCTGAGAGGGACCCCAATTTTGGTTATGCTCCCGGGTGAGGAGGAATGCGATCGCTCCCCTTCTTCGTTCAACCCCCCTCAGTTAGTCACGACAAGGTTAATTTAAAAGGGATCCCTTCACCGCCCCCGCCCCCCACCACAGTCCAAACGTATTTATTTATTTTTTTTGGAAGGAGCCAATTTAACCACCTTTCTCGAGTCAAACAAAAAGTACGTTTATTAGTTACTAAAAACTTGAGGAAAATAATAAAAATGCAACGCACATCACACTTCGGAAATGAGAGGTTATGAGTCCAAATAAAAGTTAAAAAAAGATATACGACTCAGTCTTTGGCTTGTCGAGAGGCGTTAGATGGTGAAACGTAGAATGCGGCTGTTAAGTTGGGTAATTCCGGTAGAGCTGGCTTTGGTAGTTTAGCGGTTGGTTTGGAGACACTTGGTTCTGCAGGTTGGCTGATGAAGCTGCCCTATTTCCTTTTTCGATTGTGACTTCTGCTGCCTTACCTCCAGTAGCAGAGAGAGAAAGAGAGAGACAGAGAGAGAGAGAGAAAGAGAGAGAGAGAGAGAGAGAGAGAGCTCGCCTGCAACTGCAGGGGTGGTTAGTTGGTCTTCTTGTTCTGTCAAACTCACAACACGCTAGCACACCCTGCACTGCTCTGAAACTAGCTTTTTAACCCATTTTTTCCCCTGTGTTTTCCTGTAAGAGGGAAAAAAAACATGTCTTGTGCCCAGAGTTTATTTTCTTTGATCTTTGACCATTTTATGCATTCTGTGATATGAATCAACAGGAGATGGATTTTAGATGTCTGTTGCAACATGGTAATCAGTCTTTTGCTTCTGCAACCACAGGAGATTAAAGTTCATTCTTTTATAACTTTCCTATCTCTCTCTTAAGCGTCTCTGCTCGAAGAAGGCCATGACACCTTTTCAGGCACGACACTCCGCGTTCTCTCAGGACAGGTCAGTCGGCCTAATCCACATAGGGATTTTCCCAGAAAGTGGTCACTTTACATTATCAGCCATCTTTTGCTCGGGGTCCTTGCTCGTATTTCTTTAAAAACACACTCGTCTTCCTTAAAAAGCTCAATATTGCCCGGAAGTAACTCGTGGCTGCAAACGGCTTTTCATGACAAAACAGATAGGCATGAAGACATGTGATTCCCAACGCTGAAGCTAATGTCTCCTGCCCGATGTCGGGGTAGCTGGATTGCATTACGGACAGAGGTTTCAAAGCAAACGCAATGGGTTTGTCTTTTTGCAGTCTGCGTGTGCTCCCTGACCTTCCTATGAGGCATCTATTTCCAGGAGCAGGCGTCTCCCTAGGATCGTAAAATTGCAATGGCCAACGCTTCTGGTAACGACGGCGCTTCAGAGCATCGGTTTTCGAGCCACAGGAAAGGCTCGTCCGTTCTCAACAACCCCCCTTCGCCATGAAGGTTTTTTGGGGGTGGTGAAATCGGGAATGTACGGAGACAAGAAATCAAAGAGACCTAGACATTTTTCAAAGGTTGTCCTTATCTTGAGGAGTCGGCATGGCTTTAATACCCTTCATTTGACTTGGATCGGGACATATGCCAAGCCCTGGAATGAATAGAGACGAACAAATTGACCTGCTGCACGTTGATGTCGCACTTTAGACTTTCGAACGCCAATCCTTCATGACGTGCTGCTTGGGTCAGTAGATGAAGATTTCCGTCACGCCCTTGCTTCGTTATTCCCACATCAGTAACGTCACCGGCCATACAGACACACTCTGGAGCATTACTTGTAATGCGGTCCATGTGAGGTTGTAAGAGATCCCGGCTGACAGTTAGCTTTAAAGGAAGTTGTCGGGAAACAGCGTTGCCCTACTGGGATACGAAAGCTCTTGGGCCTTCCCTGCAAGACGTACTGGCCAGTAACCAAGCTTGCAATCAAGCTTCGGGAAGAACTTTGCACTTGCAGATCTTGGATTTAACTCCTCCAATCTGGGTATTTTGTAAGGGTAACATTTCAAATCCACGTTTAAGTGTTATGAATTGAGGCCTACTCTCAATGATCCATCCTTCTTTATGACACTCTCTGACTGAGCTGCACCAGTCAATGTGCTCTTGCACTCTTCTAGTGACTCTGCCTTTCCCCATTTTGTCTAGGTCGACCTTCAATTTGCCTTGTCTATGGATGCTGCACTTATGTGGTGGATCAATCGATGGACTTGCATTCCCCTGTAAATGCAATGTCGTTGTTTCCTTGAAGCTACCCATTTTGTTGAAACATTCCAGGTATTTTGATTTTAGGCAGTGACCTGAGGTGATAGGAGTAGTCTCTGAGGTTGACCCATGTGAAGTCTGACTGAATCCGTGGATTGTCACCAGTGTGAGGTCACGACATACTGAGTAGACCTACAATCACTGGGCCTTTAGTTTCTATGATGTAAAAACTTTGTGGCACCCAGGAGGATTGATTGCACTCCAGGACTACGGAACCTACACATGGAATTAATGAACCATTGATCACTGAGAGTTTCACAGCAGTAGGTTTCTCCATGGCCTTCCATGCCTGTGGTTACATTTCTTTTAGAATCCGCAGGGGTAGTATGTTGGCACTTGGGCCCCGTGTCAGTCTTGGTCAATAATAAGTACTTACCAACTTTCTTAGAGCAAATCATTTGAATCTTGACAAACACTTTGTATGGTGTGACGGCATCAATGTTTCCCATGAGATTGACGGTGTGAATCATTTGTTCACCGCGCCTCATCTCATCCTGCACGTCATCGCCATTTCCTGGTTTGTCAGTCACCGCATGTATATGTTCCTGATGGGATACCGGATGGTCATTCTTATTGCTTGAAGGTTCCCCGTTGTGTACGGTCTGTTTGGATCAGTGCACAGCTCTTTGTAGCTTTAACAGCATTTGGTCAAGTGCCCTGCCGCTGCCAATGGCCCTTTCTGGCACAAGCCTTGCAGGATTGGTGGAAAGCTGGGCATTTCCTTGGTGCCTGCAGAAGGCCACACCTTCCACACGTCTCGCTAGGTTTGGATGTTCCAGTGAGTGCGTCAACAATTGATGTTGTACTGAGGACCTGTAATCTTCGTTGACCTGTGAGGATCACTTTGTATTTATGTCCATCCTTGAGTAGCTCTTCAATGCTGTAGGTTTTGGTCTTATCTAGCAGATCTTTCTGGAAGGCTTCCATGGGAGTGGATGCGATCACCAACTCAACAACTCTGTCTGCAGGCTCTGTGTTTGAAAGCATAGTGCGTAACCTTATCTCTGCATCGGCTGATGAAGTGGTCTATGGATTGTGTAGGCTGATGAAATGGCATAAACTCTAGTCGATGAATATGGACTTTAATCTGATTCTGAACCTGTCTTCCAATGTCGTCCATATCTATTGGGGATTCTTTGGCTCTTCCGCTGTTAATCCTGATGTGTTCAGCCTGCGTAGACCTTAATTCCCAATCGCCAGGTGAATTCTTATGCCTTGCTCGTCTGGTTCAGTCACACCTGAATCAGGAAACCAGCGCTCTGTACGCTGTTTAAACATTCTGAATTCAGATAGTCGGTCAGCTACCTCCCAATTCAAACGGGGGGATTTCGTGGACCATTCTTCATTGTCTGTGAAGCGCTCCGGGGCATCCTGAGGTGAGGAAAGGCGCGAGAGAATTGCGGGTTCTTTAAATACATCAGGATGTGATTCGATATGCTCCAGTTGTTAAAATGACGTGCGTGGCTGGGCTAATATTGAACTGAATTTGACCTGGAGAAGGGGGAGGTGTCGAGAGCTCTTAAACCCGTCTCACGGGGCTGGGGAGATCACTGGGTCGGGTAGGGGAACAAAGGGATCTCGGGTAGGGATGCGTCAGTCACGGAATGCTGTGCCACAGGTTAGCGGGGGCCGTACAAGTAAGCAAACCAAATGCCAGGCTTTATCTCTGGAGAGCTAGAATCGAAAACAGGGGGGGTTCTGCTAACCCAGCACCAAACCTGGAGTGGCGAGATCGCTGGACGTCCTGCGGCCAGAGCAGGGGGCCGGGGGACATCGCGGTGGGCCTCTGGAAGGTGTTTTTTTAAATAATTCATTCACGGGATGTGGGCTTCTCTGGCCGGGCCCCAGCATTTTATTGCCCATCCCTAGTTGCCCTCTTGAGGAGACGGCGGTGAGCTGCCTTCCTGTACCGCTGCAGTCCCCGTGCTGTAAGGTCCACCCACGGCGCCGCTGGGGAGGGAGCTCCAGGATTTCGACCCAGCGACCGTGAAGGGGACGGCCGACGGGTTTGCAAGTCAGGCGGCAGTTCGGACGCGGCACCCGGAGTGAGGGAGCGGTGAGGCAACTCCGTCCATGAGTGACGTCCATTAGTGACGATCTCATTTCGATGGCCCCCCTAGTTATTCTCTTCCCCTGCAGGGGGAGATATGAGATCGTCACTAATAAACCCAATGGGAAATTCAGGAGAAACCTCTTTACCCAGAGAGTTGGGTGGGGGGAATGTGGAACTCGCTCCCACGGGGAGTGGTGGAGGTGAATAGTGTCCATGTGTTTGAACAAGCAGATGAGGGAGAAAGGAGTAGAGGGGTTAGAGTGATAGATTTGGATGAGGAATACAGGAGGAGGTTCGAGTAGAGAGTAAACAGCAGCATGGTCTGTGTGGGCCAAGTGGCTTGGTTCTGTGCCGTATAGTCCTGAGTGGAAAAGGGGGTGGGTAAACCAATCGAGAGAGCGCGGGACGATGAAAATGCAGCGGTGAATTCTGTGACTCCAGGGAAAACTCCGGAACGCCATTGCAGTCGCTCCTCACACATTTAAACACTGAAGCGATGAGTCAGAATTTGCCCCTGAATCGCCATCTTTAGCTGAACCCTAAAACCACACCAACTTCTATTTGCCAACAGCATCAAACGTCAAGGGCCATTCAGCCCATCCTGCCTGTGCCGGCTCTTTGAAGGATCTATGTAATGAGACCCCCCCTGCTCTTTCCCCCCCAATAGCCCTATCATTTCCCTCCCTTCCAGTATTTCTCCGATTCCCCCCCCCTTTTGGAAAGTTCCTATTGAATCTGCTCCCACCGCCCTTTCAGGCAGCGCCTTCCAGGTCACAACAACTCGCCGCTTAATCTCTCAAGGACTCAGCCGCCACAATTTTCCTAAGCCCTTGACCTCATGACGTTTGACCTCAGCCAACGGAGGCATGCTGAGGTCATAAGGGACGCAGCAATGACATCAGGCCAACGTATGGTGATTGCGTAGACCACTCTTTCCACGAGGAACAGGTTTTTGGGTAAGCAGCACACCAGAACTATCTAAAATTAGCGACAATGTGCTGTTCCGCCCAGACAAACCACAGCTTCTCCATTTGTCTCCGGACATGCCTCAAACAAACACGGAGAAAGATTCACCTCATTATCGTTCTGACGGAAGCGTGTCTTCAGAGGGGTCCCTGAGGGGGTGACTCCCTCTTTCAAAGGGGTCCTTGAGGGGGTGACTCCCTCTTTAAACAGGGTCCCTGACG